>NC_064615.1:705612438-705915468 GCF_023898315.1 Schistocerca nitens
TTGTGATTTCAGTATTTATTTAATCCATGATCCTAAAATTTCAACATTATATGTAAACTTTATTGCCCGCATCTCGTGGTTGTGCGGTAGCGTTCTCGCTTCCCACGCCCGGGTTCCCGGGTTCGATTCCCGGCGGGGTCAGGGATTTTCTCTGCCTCGTGATGGCTGGGTGTTGTGTGCTGTCCTTAGGTTAGTTAGGTTTAAGTAGTTCTAAGTTCTAGGGGACTTATGACCACATCAGTTGAGTCCCATAGTGCTCAGAGCCATTTGAACCATTTTTTGTAAACTTTATTTTCAGTATTTATCACATTTGAGCTCAGAAATAACGTGGCCCACGAACCTCCTTCTTAAGGCGACGAAATTCTCAAAGTATATGTCCAATGCCACCTTATCATGGTTTAAATGTATTCACTGATTTTGAAATATTTCCATCCATCTCAATTCAGTTCAACAAAAATTATAAAAAACCAAAATAATATAAATAATCATATTTACACATATATATAATTATTTACAAACACTACAATAGCGAATATTCCAACAATGCCAACCAGCCACAGACTGCACACAGCACAGCCAGTGATTTTCATACAGAGCGCTGCGTGACGTTACCAACATAAAAACCTAAACACCCTACTTACAGTCCTACTTCCCGGATGCCCTGAACAATGCAGGTTATGCAGAATAAGTTCTGAGGTTTGTGACGCTGTTCCTAAGGTATCGCTGTAAGGATTCTGTTACTCAAAGATAACATCATATTTGTTCAAATGTGTGTGAAATCTTATGGGACTTAACTGCTAAGGTCATCAGTCCCTAAGCTTATACACTACTTAACCCAAATTATCCTAAGGACAAACACACACATCCACGCCCGAGGGAGGACTCGAACCTCCGCCGGAACCAGCCGCACAGTCCACGACTGCAGCGCCCGAGACCGCTCGGCTAATCCCGCGCGGCTAACATCACCTTTATTGAAACACATATTATTAATATTAATTATTATTTGTATGAAAACTCCATTCTTCTTTCTTGCCTGGTGATGATTACATCATCACTGAAGCTATGGCTACTTCTTAGTTTATGAAAAACATCCGCTTTTATGGACAGAAGTGCCGAACCCGAAAGACACCGTTGACTCTTTGTACACGTGTGGTACGACGTAATTCTTCTCAGTGCAGAGAACGATCTTCCTACTGAAACAATTGTGCTTGTGAGAGTAACAATAAGTACACCTAGCTTATATACTTCCGCAAGCTGATCTAATTGTCTGCTCTTCAGTGAACGCACAAACACATGTGGGTGTTCATTAGTAAAGTCTCCGCAGGCATACAACACGGTTAATGAAATAAAACACATCCTTATGGTTTTCTTTCAGTTTTTCAGATGCACATGTAGTAAAATTTGTTTTGTACGTTTCATACATTTTTGGGTCCAGCAACCATATGAATTCAAGTTAATTCAATGATTCAAACCTTTCTTTAATTTGCACAACTATATTGTCAAAAATATTTCATAACAGAGAAACGCTTAAAATGGATTACAACGTTCCCGTTTCACATGAGATTCATCTATAGCATCAGCACGTTGTGCCTCTCACTTCAAATCAAATCGTTCTAGTTTCTGAGGTTCAGTATTTCCCTTTTGGTATCTTGAATCTTCTTTGAACACAGCATATCGAGGTGTCTGGACTGAAGAACACTAAAAAGTACATCAGTGAAGAAAAATGGTGCTGACAGTCTGTAACAAAAACGTTGTTTCGGGGCTAGTCAGAAATTTGAAAAGTCCTTGAGCTCAAAAATGGCTCTGAGCACTATGGGACTTAACATCTTAGGTCATCAGTCCCCTAGAACTTAGAACTACTTAAACCTAACTAACCTAAGCACATCACACACATCCATGCCCGAGGCGGGATTCGAACTTGCGACCGTAGCAGCCACGCGGTTCCGGACTGAAGCACCTAGAAACACACGGCCACCGCGGCCGGCCAAATCCTTGAGCTGCAATTACTCTTTCATTATCCCAATATGAAACTTCATCCAGTACGTGTTGAACATATTCAACAGCTAAGGCTCGGAGATCTTTTACTGTGTGAACCAAACGGAATGAAAAATTCCACTATGTTGGAGCATGTCATGGCATTCTTTTAACTGTAAATAAAATTATTTTATTCGTCTTTGGAAAAGAGAACTCTGTGATTTGAGGACCTTTTCCTAACTATCCTTACGTATACAAATCCATTACAAAAAACCGCTTGGTCTCGGGCACCTTGCCGCGGTTTGCGCAGTTGCCCCCCCCCCCCCCCCCCCTCACCCGTCGGAGGTTTGAGTCCTCCCTCGGGCATGGGCGTGTGTGTTGTCCTTAGCTTAAGTTAGTTTAACTTAGATTAAGTAGTGTGTGAGCATAGGGACCGATGACATCATTAGTTTGGTCCCACAGGGAATTATCACCACCACCACCATTACGAATTTGTGGCTATTATGTAAAGGTGCTGTCATGCTAATGTACATTTGAGACTAATTACCCCATACAGTTAAGTTTTATATTTAGTAATGAAGTTAGACAGATCTCCGGTTTGTATCGTCATCTTACATAATTATATCTCTTAAGCATCAAAGGTCCTCCTACTCAAAGATATTATACTTACTCCACGTTGCGGTTGGCAACTATCGATTTTATTTTCTGGATCTACCCTCATCAGACCTTAGCACATGCCTTTAAAATTGTTTTCAGTTATGAGTCTGACTTCAAACTGAGCCCCTATGACCAGACGCGTCTGGAGACGCTCGGGTGGGGGTGGAATACCAACGAGATTGTCGCCCACCGTGCGGCCAAACAGCCAAGAGTGATGGTCTGTGGGGCCATTTCTTTTCAGAGCAGGGCCCCTTCGGCTGCATACGCGTCTGCCTTACAGCACAGTGGTGCGTCGACGATTTCTACTCTCCTTTTGCTGCCGTTCATGTCAAGTCATTCTGGGATTACATTTAAGTAAAATAATGCCCACCCGCAGAAAGCGAGAGTTTCCAGTGCTTGTCGTCATGCTTGCCAAATCCTACCTTGGCTAGCAAGGTCGCCGCATCTCACACTAACTGAGGACGTTTGGGGCATTATGGGCAGGGCCCTGCAACCGTCTAGGGAGTTTGATGGTCTAATGTGCCAGTTGCACTGAATCTGGCACGATGTGCCTCTGGATAACATCCAACAGCTCTGTTAATCAATGCCATGCCGAATAATTGTTGTGTGAGGACTACACGTGGACCAACGCGTTACTGACTTGCTCATTTTGTGAATCCCTTTCGCTTGAATAAATCATCGAGATTTTCTGAAACGGTAATCACCTGTCTGTACATGTACATCACACCTACCGATTTCTGTTCCATTCGGATTATTCCTTCGCGGCGCGTGGTTTTTTTCCCCCTTACTTTGGTAAGCTACTGCACGGAGAGAAACCTCGCATTCTACACACCAGTAAGATGACACTGTGAAAGGTGGCTACACTGAGCCACAGCGCCAGAGATCGCTAGAGAGCATTGTTCCGCCGCCTCCACTGGCACAGTCATTATTGAGATGTGCTAGAAGGCAGTGCTTGTCGAGGACTCGTAGTAGTCAGTTCGTGTTCAGATGTGCTAGTAGAGAGTGCTTGCTGAGATGTGATACTGAAAGGTTCTTGTTGAGATGTGGTAATAGCGAGTCGGTGTGGAGATATATTGTAATTATGAGAGTGATTTTGGTCAATATATGAAGGTAACGAAACTTGATTTATTTTTCATTATTTCCATGTTTTAAATAATGCGTCATTACAGGTTCAGTCAACAAAGCATCTGGCTTGTGTTCTTGTATTAGAGTGTAATTCTGGTTTTCTTGAGTAATTATGGTATTCTTATTTTCTTTAATTAATTCAGTATAAATGATATTTATAAATTCTTGTGTTATTGAAGAAGAACCGTGCCAGATGCGTACGTTGAGTCATACTTCCACACACAGAACAGTTACACTTGTGCTTTGGTTTCGTAGGTTTTATAGTTGCTGGGGACTTAATTAATTAATTGTGTTAATGAAAATTTCCATTTCATTCTTTGTTATTGTTCTAAGCAGTCAGATTGCGTAATAATAACAGTCAGGGCCAACCGTTTACGAGACTTCGTAACCGGACAGACAGCTGCTAAAGCAAGAAATCAAAATCATTTTCATTACATTTAATTAAGCCCCCATGCACGTGGCGACCGCTGCTTCGGATCGTCCCTTGGAATTCTTCTGATTGTAAAAATAGTAGACAGTAGTATTGTTGTAGTAATTTGTAGTCTAGTAATTGTAGTCTATATTGCATGTGTAGATTTGGTAATTGGCATTCTTCTAATGGTATTTTTCAAAATTTATTTTTTTTGTTGCCTTGTATACGCGTTTGACGATTTAGTGCAATTATTTCAATTGTTCGTTAATCGCGTTTGAGGGAAGCATTCTGTGTGAATGGTATTGTTGGTGATAACGTGTTATATTCTCTGTAATTTTCGTACAGTGACGAGTTTTGTATGTTTTGTAAATGATTACGCGATCGATGAAAAAGGCAAAAATGATGGATAGTCAGAATGACGAAATTGTTGACATGGCGAACTCGCCAACACAGGGGAACAGTATGATGAATAATGAAGTGGAAAACAATTTAATAAGCAGGGAAAATAGTCCAGAACCATTTCAAAATTTTTCTCAATCAGAAAGTTTTCAGAATTCGAGATTAACGACAGAAGATTCTGAAATAGTATCGAACACAAATAGCTTTACAGCCATGACGAAGGAAACTGGTTTTGCGGGAAATGTTAGGGGCGAAAAGAATTTTGAACCATTTAATATGGAGCAGTTGATGGGTGCAATATTAAATTTGGGATCACAAATAGGAACAATTACAACTGATATGGGAACAATTAAAACAGAGATAGGAACTTTGGCAACACGGTTAGACTCACAGGGATCACAAATAGGAACAATTACAACTGGTATGGGAACAATGGAGCAGTTTCGATCTGAATTTAAAACAGAGATAGGAACAATTAAAACAGAGATAGGAACAATTACAACTGAGATGGGAACAATGGAAACACGGTTAGATTCACGACTAGGGACATGTTTCAAAAACATGAAAGATGAATTAAAGAAAGAAATTAGAGAAGAAGTACAACCGATTTTGAATGCTCACAATAATAGATTAATTGCAGTAGAGATTAGACAAAGGGAACAGGATAGAGAACAGGAGGAAAGAGATCGCGTGATAGTGCAGAAATTTTCAGAGTTAAATTTACAACGTGCACACGATAAGGAAGAAATATTTGAGAGAATCGAGGAATCCGTACCAAATGACAGATTAAATAACCTAACACAACAATATGAACAGTTAACTACCAAATGTGTCAACACTGAAACCCGAGTCGCGACACTTACGGAAGACGTAGGTAAACAGAAAGAAAAAATAGGTGACTTATCGGAAAGAGTTGAGGAGATTTCAGATAAATTGACAAATCTTAGTTTACATGGGGACAGAGATTCAGATGATACAGCACCATTGCCATTTGCAGAAACCGAAGAGTATCAGGACATAAATAAGCATGTTGAAAATCAGGGAAAATTTAATGAACGCGTGAAAAGGGAATTTGAGGCATTAAAAAAGCAAGTCAAACAAATTGAAGGCGAAATCGTAGGAAAAGACGGCAAAAGAGATTTAGAATCACAGATACCAGAGGGGTTTGAAGAAAATAATTTGTTTCATTTACGGGATGCAACAAGAGAGCGCCAGGCGCGCGAACTTGACAATAATCGACATTCAAACTGGGACAGACGCGGTAGGTCTTTGTCGCCACGAGGCGAAATCTTCAGCAGCATTCATTCGTAGTTTAAATGAAATTTTACCTGTTTATCTTCGTGACAATATTACTTCTTATGTTGACGACATTCTTATTGCTAAACGTTCTTGGAGTGAGCACAACAAAATTTTGGATTCATTATTACGTATTTTTGCACGAGTTGGCATGACAGTGAACTTGGAAAAATCAGAATTTGGTCGTTCTCAGGTGAAATTTCTCGGTCACATTATTTCTACAGAAGGTATTCTCCCTGATCCAGAGAAACTAGACGCTATTCGTAATTATGCTGTTCCTACCACAAAACGTGATGTTCGTAGTTTCCTTGGTGTCTGTAATTTTCTTAGACGCTTTGTTAGATTGGACAATTTGGCCACACCTCGTTTATGTGAATTATCTGGAAAAAATTCTAATTGGTGTTGGGATGAGGAAGCTCAATCAGAATTTGAACAACTTCGTGATGCTTTAGTTGCTGCTCCACTTCTTTCACATCCGGATTTATCTAAAGATTTTTGTTTGGCGACGGACTCATCATACAAAGGCCTAGGTGCACATTTATTCCAAGAGATAGAAGAAGACGGCGTTGTAGTACAGAAAACTGTTGCCTTTGGAAGCCGTGTTCTCTCTAAATCAGAGAAGAATTATTCGATTACGGAACTTGAAGCTTTGGCTGTTGTTTGGGCTTTCACAAAATTTCGCACATTTTTGTTTGGCAGACATACTAAGGTTTACACCGATCATCGAGCTCTGGAATTTCTTATGTCGACAAAATTAACTCATGGCAGATTGTCACGATGGGCGTTGTACCTACAGGAATTTGATTTTCGTATTGTTTACATACAGGGATCTTCAAATATTGTTGCTGATGCTTTATCACGTGCACCTATGGGTTTGAAACAATGTGCTGAAGAGGACTGCAAAGAAAACCATTATTGTTTGATGTACATTCAAGGTGTTGCGTTTGAGAACTTTATTTCATCTTCGCTCCAGGACATCGCTAAGGAGCAAAATAAGGATCCAATCTGGAAGGACATTAAGGAAAAGTGGAGGAGAAAGGAAAGCGTAGCGATTAGACAGCATTATTTAGTTCGCAATGACATTCTTTTTAAACGGAAATCGGTCGACAACTCTGTTTGGTTAGTTTGTATTCCTGATGAGTGGGTCAATAAATTGATTTGGTACACACATTTCAGTTATGCGCACTTTGGTCCCAGAAAATGCTTTCATAAATTACGAGAAAATTGCTACTTCAGTAATATGGAAAAACGTATTCGATCTGTTCTTGCCAAATGCAAATTATGTCAAAAGGCTAAGCCGCCAACAGTTTCTCACAGAGCACCGTTGTTTCCTATCATTCCAGCGAAATTAAAGGAGATGGCTGCAGTCGATTTGTTCGGTCCAGTGGTTCGTTCTACTAATGGTTTTGCGTATATTTTCGTAGCAGTGGAATTAACATCAAAATATGTGTGTTTTACACCTTTACGAAAAGCAACAGCTCGTTCAGTATCTAATGCTTTCATCAAACATTTTCTTAAAGAAGTTGGTCATGTTGATAAGGTTATATCAGATAATGGATCACAGTTTCGCTCTAAAATTTGGCTTCGTACTCTACGGCGTCGTAAAATTAAACCAATCTTCATTTCACTTTTTCACCCTCAATCTAACGCTTCAGAAAGATGGATGAAGGAAATCAATAAATTGTGCCGTCTTTATTGTCATCAGAATCACAGAACTTGGGATCAGTATCTTCATATTTTTCAAAACATTCTGAATGAACTTCCTAATGACTCAACTTCTTTACCGCCTCTATTGATATTAAAAAATAAAGTACCAACAAATCGCATTTCTGAAATCGTTCCTTTTCCGCCTTCACGGAAACTGCGGCATTCTGAAGTTGTCAACCTGGCTCTACAAAATATTGCATCGGCGGCTGCTAGAAGAGAGAAATCAGCTAAGCGTCCTGGTCGTTTAAAAATCTTGTCAGTTGGCCAGAAGGTGTTAATTAAGTCCCACCGTTTGTCTCACAAAGGAAAGGGATTGTGTCGCAAATTTTTTCTGCTTTATAACGGTCCATTTAGAGTTCGCAAAATTATTCATGATAACACTGTTGAAGTAGAAACTCTTAAATCACGACGCTCTAAAGGAATACATCATATATCAAACGTAAAAATTTTTGTGGAATGACCTACTTGTGAGAAACCAACAGTTTACGTAAACATGGAGAGAGTACAAGGATACCGCGCTGTGTTTTGGCGGCGGCACATACTCAAAGCAACAGTCAGTCTGCGCGCCGCACAAGGCAGTCGTTGACCGCAAACAATCACTTCCTACGTCACGCGCCTACAGCTGATCGAGCGCTCAGTGCGAATGCACTGACAGACGTAAATAAATACACAGTTTAATTTCTCCGAATAAATTCTGTATAAAGCTATAAGGACTTCATAAATTATGTTATTAACGTTCAGTATTTTTCAGGATACGCTTGTATAAAGTATTTAAGACCTTCAGGTAAATTCTGTGCGTGTCCGACGTTAAGAGGACTTGCTATGGAGAAAATTTCAGGAAGAATGTAATTTCAAAAAAAAAAAAAAAAAAAAAAAAAAAAAGGAAGTAAAAAAAACCCAAAGAGGTAACGATTAATTGAGTTTATTTTTCAGGTAACATAATTCCACTTAGGTACGTACTTTAGACGTAATTTGCTGCTTGCGATTACGTGATTCATACTTTGTGCTAATTTCATGTTCTATGAATTTACTAGTGAAGCGACGTGCTTACGCATATTAACTGATTTTGACAATGATTAATTAATGAACAGGGTTGTTATTTGTATATATTATGCATCGCTTGGCTGCTATGCTTTTTCACTGATGTCATATTTTTTTTATTATGTGCCTGCTGTGCTTATTTATTTAAATTATAATTGTCACCTGATTAATTGTGCTGATGTGGTTAGATGTGTAAGTTATACTTTGTGATTTATCTGCTTGCGCCTTCATGTTTACTTATTAAGATTACATATAAACATTTATTTGCTTATGCTGATATGATGCTAATGACCTGTTTATTATGATAGATAACATATTTGCTGCCTTGCTTATGGATTGCATATTTACACATTTCTGTTTTGTTGTCATAACTACTCTTCAATTTAGTATATAGAAATGCTGATATACTGTGTACAAACATAGAGACTAGGTTACACTATGGTATTAATTGTAGATTGTTCGCTTGGCAGAGCCTTGTTATAGGGATTGTGCTGCATCCACTTGTTGACATTCTGTTCTCTACTGGTATATTTACTCGCTATTGCATGTTTTGCTTACGCTCAGTGCCTTATATTTTTAAGATAAGAAAATGAACTGCTATAATTCGACGAACGACATTAGTAAAAGAAAGTCATAGAAGTCACATGAGCTGAGGTTTTATGGAAGCTGTATAAATTTATGCTAATAGGAAGGAAGCTAACGACATGACAGACCAAAACTAGGTTTAGACCATTGACAGTATTACACTGCATTTTCGTGAGCAATTGAAATAGGAAGTGACAATTGACACAAAAAATACTCCACATGTTTGCTTCTGCTATGATTCTTGAAGTGGTGTACTCACTGTGAAATATTATGATCATTCACACTCCGTAATCGTACTTAATTACTGAGAGTTATTCGAACTAAGTCTGTTAGAGGTCATGTATGCATTTCTTTTATTTAATGATGGACAAGGAACCAAAATGTATCTTATAATTTATAATGAGTAGAAAATTTGGGTCAGATGGATTACACAGAGGTTGTGTGTGGACACTGTGTCTTCGGATTGCATGGGATGCTGAATTGAAGTTGCACTAGGATTTTGTCTGTACTTGTTCGAGGAGACTGACTAGAGGAAAGAGTTGTTATGGAAGTGAAATGATATTGGTGCTGAGGTTTATATGTATAGACGTATTATTGAGGTATTGAGATTATGTGAAGTTGATGATTATTCGAGTTTTGTGGACAAGAGGTAAGGTAAATGAGGTATTATTGAAGTTAAGTGATGATTATTGGAGTTTTGGTGGATAAGAGGTAAAGTAAGTGAGGAGCATATTTTTTTTTGTTGGTCCATATGGAACAAGGAGGATGAAGATGGCAGACTAGAACACTCAAGTAGAAAGAAGATTGCCTACACACACACTTTGTCAAATCGCCAAGCAGTATATACTTTTTTTTTTGAGAGAGGAAGCATTTGCATATCTTGGTACACTGACAGTTGTTCAGCAACCGTACATTTTGATCTGGCTTGGCAAACATTGGTCTTGACATGATGACTATGACGTTGACTTAACTATTATTGACTGTTATACATTGCTGCCACTACTACTTGATACACAGGATGAACATAAAATTTTGACAGAATTGCATTTACACAGTTAACACTATTCAATTACACAGTAGCACTAATGTGGATGAAAGATGAGTGAGTGTGTTTTGTGTGTTTTCCTTTTATAATCCCAGAGAAGCGATCCCAACCTATCTCCTAAATATTATTTCACTTGTTTGTTGTGGCTTGCACTGACACCCACAAATATTATAGGTTAACTGTTATTATGTACTGTAATAGTTAATGTGACAGTTAACTGATATCATTTGTGTGTTTATTATGATTTGTATGTTTAGTGTAAGAGCATTGATTATATTTTGTTAAAGAAATTGTATGTGCATTCAAACTATTGTTCATGACTGAACTGTCTCAGTAGTTATGGTGAATAGTATGGACTGTTACTTGCACCTTTTCTACATGATTGGTGCTACAAGGATATGTTTAATTTCTGCTGATGAACTGTGTGATCAGTGATTGTAAAAAAAATTATGGACTGTTACTTGTACCTTTTCTACAATATTGGTGTCACTAGGACATGTTTAATTTCTGCTTATAAACTCTGATGAACAGTGTGATCAGTGACAGTGTATTTTATGGAACTGCTTCTGCTGAGAAATGTGACTTGTTGCTGTGTGTACCTACTCAACATTGCTGGGTACCACTGATGGACTGTTTCTACTGAAAAGATGTCACCTGTTGCTGTGTGTACCTGCTCAACATTGCTGGGTGCCACTGATGGACTGCTTCTACTGAAAAGATGTCACCTGTTGATGTCTGCACCTACTCAACATTGCTGGGTGCCACTGATGGATTGCTTCTACTGAAATGAAGTCACCTGTTGCTGTGTGCACCTGATCAACATTGCTGGTGCCACTGATGGATTGCTTCTACTGAAATGAAGTCACCTGTTGCTGTGTGCACCTGATCAACATTGCTGGTGCCACTAATGGACTGCTTCTACTGAAATGGTGTTACTTGTTGATGTCTGCAGCTGCTCAACATTGCTGGGTGCCACTGATGGATTGCTTCCACTGAAATGAAGTCACCTGTTGCTGTGTGCACCTGATCAACATTGCTGGTGCCACTAATGGACTGCTTCTACTGAAATGGTGTTACTTGTTGGTGTCTGCACCTGCTCAACATAGCGGGTGCCACTGATGGACTGCTTCTATTGAAAAAATGTTACTTATTGGTATTTGCACCTGTTGACCATTGCTGGGTGCTACTGCTGGAACTGTCAACTGCTTATTCTTGGGCTATGGAAAGCGTTTATGTGAATATTTGTATAAACTGATTTATTGTGTATTACTGTTTGTGGAAAGTTATGAGACTCTTACCTGCACATATTCGTCATTGCTGACGCTATTGATTGAACTGTTTAACCACATAATACTTGTATAAACTGTTATGTAAAGTCACATGTATGAAAGAATTTGTATTGCTTACTGTATTCTATATAATAGGTTATTGAAAGGTCAGTGCAAAGCCAAAATTTTATCTAGTTATATGATATTTACGTATTAATATTATCTTTTATTTTTGTCTATATTTTTTTGACGAATTTGGTGGTATTTTCACCACCAATGCTGGCAAAAATACCATCAAATTCTGGCCGTGGAGGAAGGGCATATGAAAGGTGGCTACACTGAGCCACAGCGCCAGAGATCGCTAGAGAGCATTGTTCCGCCGCCTCCACTGGCACAGTCATTATTGAGATGTGCTAGAAGGCAGTGCTTGTCGAGGACTCGTAGTAGTCAGTTCGTGTTCAGATGTGCTAGTAGAGAGTGCTTGCTGAGATGTGATACTGAAAGGTTCTTGTTGAGATGTGGTAATAGCGAGTCGGTGTGGAGATATATTGTAATTATGAGAGTGATTTTGGTCAATATATGAAGGTAACGAAACTTGATTTATTTTTCATTATTTCCATGTTTTAAATAATGCGTCATTACAGGTTCAGTCAACAAAGCATCTGGCTTGTGTTCTTGTATTAGAGTGTAATTCTGGTTTTCTTGAGTAATTATGGTATTCTTATTTTCTTTAATTAATTCAGTATAAATGATATTTATAAATTCTTGTGTTATTGAAGAAGAACCGTGCCAGATGCGTACGTTGAGTCATACTTCCACACACAGAACAGTTACACTTGTGCTTTGGTTTCGTAGGTTTTATAGTTGCTGGGGACTTAATTAATTAATTGTGTTAATGAAAATTTCCATTTCATTCTTTGTTATTGTTCTAAGCAGTCAGATTGCGTAATAATAACAGTCAGGGCCAACCGTTTACGAGACTTCGTAACCGGACAGACAGCTGCTAAAGCAAGAAATCAAAATCATTTTCATTACATTTAATTAAGCCCCCATGCAACTGTTGCAGGGCCTCTTCTCCTGGTTACTCCACGCATGCTTGTTGGCGTTTTCTTCGTTATGCATGGAAAGAATTCTGGAAAATGTCTGTCTGTAAGACGAGTCGCTGTGGACGTTTGAGGTGGGAGTCCTCTTTTTGTGGAGAAGTTACGGTTAAATGTTCACCGAGACTAATCATAAACTGAAATCTGCTTCCTTCGCCGTCTTTTCTTGTACAGAACCCTACGCACTGAATCATGCGACACCCAATAAACTGCAAAAAAGTCCTAGGATAATATTTGTTTCAGTTTTCTCCTGGCGATTTGGTAACTTTCCGACTGGGAACCGTTCCTGTCTACGGATCTCATATCTTGTTGTAAACCATGACAACACATGGCTTTTGCACGATGCCTCGTTTAATTTACGTCTTGAAATGCGGAGCACCCTGGCCTTCAAGACATCTCTCTTGTCTTTCCGTTTCATCGACATCTGCTTATTCTGTACGCTGTTACGTATTTGCCCTTCTACAGTTTTGTCATTTTTCGTGAAGTCTGGGGTCTGCTTTCTGCTTTGATTCATTTTGACGACAACATCGGTGTTCTGCCTTGTTAGTTTGTCAACCAAATCGGGATTACCGTACCATTTGTCAGGATAAAGGGACTTTCGTATCCACAGGACATGTCCTGTGAATATGATTGTCCTATCCCCAGTCGTACAAGGTGTTCTGTTTTTTTTTTTTTTTTTTTTTCTCAACATGAGCGTACAGTAACCATTTCCAAACAAATCATGAGCAAACGGGAATAGAGAAGCGTCCGAATCAACACGTCTGATTTGACAGATGACGTCATATTACGCGTAAATACGATTGTTTCCCTTAGTTGCTAACACAATCATAGATAATATTTTTAACAGGCCTATTACATTCTTTAAGATGGAGACGGAAACACAGAGGGTTATGTTCGAAAATAAACGTAATAAACATATAAAAGTATTTCAATCAGAAAAGAGAATGAAATTAAAGGGGAAACCGCTGGAATGAGAGGGTCTGAGGAGAGGATAAACTTAAAAAGGTTAATGAAGATAAGATCATTCCACAGCAACAAAGACGTCGAAAGAAACGACGCACTGATTCTTCTCGAATAAACCGATCGAAAATACAAAGAAAATACAAAACTGGAATCGAATAATTCGCTTGACGTAGATGCTCAAATTAAGGGACAGATACCAGACGCTCTCCTCACCAAAACGACAAGATAATCGAGAAATTACATACACGATATTGTCTAAAACAAACCAAAAGTAAAAATGCAAAAATCACAAAGTTGGAACTAAATTTTTTTCCTTGGCCTATATAGCTCAAACAGAAACAAGTGTACCATACACGCCCCAAAAAGCCAGCAAGTGGAATCTCAGCTTCCTCAAGCAAAGCAGACCCCCGCCGCCTCATTCCCTCAAAAAAGCGAGAAATTGCACACACGAATGCCAATAAATTAACTCAACTAGAAACACAAAAACTGCACAATTGGAATCGAAATCCTCGCTTCACCTCTATAGCTCAAACGATGACAGCAATGCCAGACGCGTCCGCAGTAAACAACCAACGACTTATTCAAATAATAACAGAAAATAATTCGTCTATAGCAAAACTGAAAAAGTAGAAGAAAAATTCGAATCGCAGAATACTCTGAACCTATGTAACTCAAACGGAGATAATAATACCAGACATCGCCACCGCAAGGGAGTCACGTAATCGAGAAACAACAAATCAAATTCTTCCAGAATAACCCGAAAAATGTAATGTAAATCGAATATTTCACTCGACCTATATAGCTCAAACGAAGACGGGGATACCAGAAACAGCCACAAAGCAATGAAAAATCGAGTAACAATACACAACAGTTTCTCCAAACAAAAGCAAGCGAAAATAAAAATAAACCCACATGGATAGTCGCAACGTAGTTAAACATATACATCTGAATGGAAGACAGCAGTAACATCACCTCCCTCCCCTTCCCCCCCCCCCCCCCCACACCTACAAAAGAAAGCACGTAAACAAAAAATTGCACAAACGAGTGCCTCTATAGTAAACCGAAAAAAATAACACAACTGCAATCTCATTCTTCACTTGAAGTATATAGGTCAACCGAAAACCAGGAGACCACACACAATTCCATAAAACAACGAATTAATCGAAAATAAAAACAAATTCTTCTACGATAAACAGCTTATGAGGAAGAAAATAGATATAACGAGATTGAAATCGCAGTACACACGAAAATTAACAAGTCACTAACCTTAAAGAAGAAAGTAATCAATATATACCAAAGACTCCATCCCACTTAATTAAATCATTATTACGAACCACATCACCAAATATACACATTCTCTGTAAGAGTGATCCACCACTAACAACAACACAGCAGCATGTGATACAAAGACGAATTCACATACATAAAGGCTCAACGACGTCACATTTGGAAGAAAAGTAAATTATAGAAAAATACCACAATTATGAATAGCATCAAAACTACTTTCGCTCTCGACCATATGAACAATGCACTTATATTCCTGGCTAACCTTATCCTTTAAGAACTTGCTACATTACAAAATCAGTAAAAAAATTACACACACACACACACACACACACACACACACACACACACACTAATCGTTTCACTCGCAGCAATAAGTTTCTACATAACCCTACCCTCAGAAACCACGCCCAATACAGAATTAAAAAGCCAAGTATTTGTGCAATATAAATAAAAATATAAACGCTACTTGTTTCTCTGTCGCCAATTTAAGCTATGCTTTCTGTTTACAAACATCATAGATTATACGAGAAGTTCAAAAAGCACAGATATCATTTCATAACAGTTACCTTAAATGACGTCATACAGAACGACATGAGTCGAAGCGGACGGGTGGAATCTTGACCCGAGCAAACTTCACAACAATTCGCAAAGTTATTTTCTCTGCAGTATAATAACTGCCATAGTTCGTGTCGAGCATAAACAATAATAAACGTTGTAACTGCTCCGGAATGAGTGTCCGACGAGACGTAGCATCTAGTGGAGTAGGCATTGACTAATAACATCACAATACCTATCCGCGTGGAAGTCGTGGCAAGCAAGAGAAAAATATGCACAAATATATCCGTGAAACGCACTGAGAACCAGCAGGCCACGAACAGATGTACCCGTCTTGCCCCCTTAAAAGGTTAACCCACTTGTAGTTTTTCCATCTCATCCCTTTAGTGACTCCTTGCACAAATCTCGATCAGTCTGTCACTCCAGTCTGAAGAAAGTGCACTTCTTCGACTGCCCTTGGTAACAGGACGTTAAACTGTGAAGGAAAAAGAGGGAAAACCCTTGAGACGCAGCACTCAGCGGCCGGTCCCGACGCTCTACAGTGACTGACGTCAGCCGTCGTCGGCAGGGTGATGATGGCACAGTGGGCTGCCGACAGAGCCTCCCGCACGCTTTCCCACGCCCACGCGGGCGCAAGAAGAGCCGCTGGCCGGCGGTCCGCCTGTTGATATCATCGCGGGTACAGCCTGCCGCAGCTCCGCTTTGGGCATCAGTCAGACTCTGACCTCGCGCCCCACGTGGAAGCCTACCTGCTACTGGAGCGCAGAAAGTACACAGACGCAAAACTGGGCGTCAACGGTGTCCACTTACGGACACTGTTGCTAGGACACAGAAAGGAAGAAAAAGTCGTATCAACATACGTCCCAAGACAGTTAATTTCAGGCTAATATCTCTAGCAGTCCAAGCGTGTTATACAAGGTGTTTCGCAATTTCTGTGACAGCCTTCTAAGGGTCGTATAGGGGACTTGGTAGATAAAGTTTTGGTAAGGGACCCATATCCAGACATACACCATCGAATGTAAAATAAGTTCGAAGATCGGATCACTTTCCAATCTCCTGCTTCAGCGGAGACAATGAGCTGTGACCTGTGTGCTCCACAGCACCCCATGGCATAAGCAATTGCATGGGGGCTTAATTATATAAAAAAAGAATGCAAATACTTTTTAATTTTTTGATTTAGTGGGTGTCTGTCCGGTTACGAAGTCTCGTAAACGGTTGGCCCTGACTAGTATTATTACGCAATCTGACTGCATAGAACAACAACAAAGAATGAAATGGAAATTTTCATTAACACAATTAATTAATTAAGTCCCCAGCAACTATAAACCCTACGAAACCAAAGCACAAGTATAACTGTTCTGTGTGTGGAAGTGTGATTCAACTTACGCATCTGGCACGGTTCTTCTACAATAACACAAGAAATTTTAAATATCATTTATACTGAATTAATTAAAGAAAATAGAAATACCATAATTACTCAAGAAAACCAGAATTACACTCCAATCCAAGAACACAAGCCAGATGCTTTGTTGACTGAACCTGTAATGACGCATTATTCAGGACATTGAAATAATGAGAAAAAAAAGAATAAGAGTTTTGTTACCTTCATATATATTGACGAAAAGCACTCTAATCATTACAATATCTCCATTGGAACAACATCTGCTCTCGACAAGCACTGCCCACTACGACGTGTCAGTGCAAGCCACAACAACAAGTAAAATAATATTTAGGAGATAGGTTGGGACCACTTCTCTGGGATTATAAAAGGAAAACACACAAAACACACTCACTCATCTTTCATCCACATTAAGTACTACTGTGTAATTGAATAGTGTTAACTGTGTAAATGCAATTCTGTCAAAATTTTATGTTCATCATGTGTATCAAGTAGTAGTGGCAGCAATGTATAACAGTCAATAATAGTTAGTCACGTCATAGTCATCATGTCAAGACCAATGTTTGCCAAGCCAGTTCAAAATGTACGGTTGCTGAACAACTGTCAGTGTGCCAAGATATGCAAATACTTCCTCTCTCCAAAAAAAAGTATATACTGCTTAGTGATTTAACAAAGTGTGTGTGTAGACAATCTTCTTTCTACTTGAGTGTTCTAGTCTGCTATCTTCATCCTCCTTGTTCCATATAGACCAACAAAAAAAAAAATATATGCTCCTCACTTACTTTACCTCTTATCCACCAAAACTCCAATAATCATCAGCATCACATAGTGTCAATACTTCAATAATACCTCTTACTTCGATACATATAAACCTTATCATCAATAATACCTCTTCAATACGTCGATACATATAAACCTTATCATCAATATCATTTACCTTACCTCTTGTCCACTAAAACTCCAATAATCATCATCATCACTTAATCTTAATACTTCAATAATACCTCTTACGTCGATACATATAAACCTTATCATGAATATCATTTACCTTTTCTCTTGTCCACCAAAACTCCAATAATCATCAACGCATCTGGCACGGTTCTTCTTCAATAACACAAGAAATTTTAAATATCATTTATAATGAATTAATTAAAGAAAATAGAAATACCATAATTACTCAAGAAAACCAGAATTACACTCTAATCCAAGAACACAAGCCAGATGCTTTGTTGACTGAACCTGTAATGACGCATTATTCAGGACATAGAAATAATGAGAAAAAAAAAAGAATAAGAGTTTTGTTACCTTCATATATATTGACGAAAAGCACTCTAATCATTACAATATCTCCATTGGAACAACATCTGCTCTCGACAAGCACTGCCCACTACGACATCTCAGCAAGCACTCCCTCCGCTACTTCTCAATAATCACTGCCCACTACGACTTGTCAACAAGAACTGACTACTGCCACATCTCGACAAGAACTGCCAGTGGAGGCGGCAGAACAATACTCTCTAGCGCGATCTCTGGCGCTGTGGCTCAGTGTAGCCACCTTTCACAATCTTCAAAGTACACTACTGACCATTAAAATTGCTACACCAAGAAGGAATGCAGATGACAAACGGGTATTCATTGGACAAATATATTATACTAGAACTGACATGTGATTACATTTTCACGCTATTTGGGTGCATAGATTCTGAGAAATCAGTACCCAGAACAACCACATCTGGCCATAATAACGGCCTTGAACGCCTAGGCATTGAGTCAAACAGAGCTTGGATGGCGTGTACAGGTACAACTGCCCATGCAGCTTCAACACGATACCACAGTTCATCAAGAGTACTGACTGGCGTATTGTGACGACCCAGTTGCTCGGCCACCATTGACCAGACGTTTTCAATTGATGAGAGATCTGGAGAATGTGCTGGTCACGGCAGCAGTCGAACAATTTCTGTGTCCAGAAAGGCCCGTACAGGACCTGCAACACGCGGTCGTGCATTATCCTGCTGAAATGTAGGGTTTCGCAAGGATCGAATAAAAGGTAGAGCCACGGGTCGTAACACATCTGAAATGTAACGTCCACTGTTCAAAGTGTCGTCAGTGCGAACGAGAGATTACCGAAACGTGTAACCAATGGCACCCCATACAATCACGCCGGGTGATAGGTCAGTATGGCGATGACGAATACGCGTTTCCAATGTGTGTTCACCGCGGTGTCGCCAAACACGTATGCGACCATCATGATGATGTAAACAGAACCTGGATTCATCCGAAAAAATGACGTTGTGTCATTCGTGGAGCCGGGTTCGTCGTTGCGTACACCGTCGCAGGCGCTCCTGTCTGTGATGCAGTGTCAAGGGTAACCGCAGCCATGGTCTCCGAGCTGATAGTCCATGCTGCTGCAAACGTCGTCGAACTGTTCGTGCAGATGGTTGTTGTCTTGCAAACGTCCCCATCTGTTGACTCAGGGATCGAGACGTGGCTGCACGATCCGTTACAGCCATGCGGATAAGATGCCTGTCATCTCGACTGCTAGTGATACGAGGCCGTTGAGATCCAGCACTGCGTTCCGTATTACCTTCCTGAACCCACCGATTCCATATACTGCTAACAGTCAGTGGATCTCGAGAAACGCGAGCAGCAATGTCGCGATACGATAAACCGCAATCGCTATAGGCTACAATCTGACCTTTATCAAAGTCGGAAACGTGATGGTAAGCATTTCTCCTCCTTACACGAGGCATCACAACAAAGTTTCACCAGGCAACGCCAGTCAACTGCTGTTTGTGTATGAGAAATCGGTAGGAAACTTTCTTCATGTCAGCACGTTGTAGGTGTTACCACTGGCGCCAACCTTGTGTGAATGCTCTGAAAAGCTAATAATTTGCATATCACAGCATGTTCTTCCTGTCGGTTAAATTTCGGTAGCACGTCATCTTCGTGGTGTAGCAATTTTAATGGCCAGTAGTGTATTCATCCAACAAGGGGAGGCCACGACGTTGGGAATAAAGTTTTACTTAAAACTCTGTACGCCTGTAGTCGGCCATTAAAACAACATAATGTGCAAGTAGTAAGGTGCACTACTCTGGCAATTCCGAAAAAAATCGCAAGAAAAGTTTTATGCGACTGTTATCTGGCTTACGTATGTGTGCGTAGGTGCTGGCAGTTAAGAGTTCGTGGTGGTCAAGTGAGACGAACGTGTATTAAACGATGGTCGACCCAAGCTCAAACTTAATTAGTAATCTATTTTTTCATCACTGGTCATATTATTTGATTTATGACATTCGTGACGTAATATAATGGAAAAAAACACGTGTATTTGCATGAAGTTTCTGTTTATGTTTTCCATGTCTGTATGAGAAATACCATCCTGCAACGTGTGATGTCGATAGCACAACCGACGAGTAATTGTACATGACTCATGTGGTCTGGCACTCTGTGACTTACTATATTTCTGATTGTGAATAACATCATTCGCAGCATCATTTATGGAGGTTTGATTTAGCCTTTCCAAGCCTGTTCCTCGCACTTGAAAATTTAATTACAAATAGTAAATAGTCAAATTACACGAAATTCTCTACAACTTCATAAAAATTCATGTGTTTTTTTTCATTGTATTATCTCTCAAATGTCACATAAATTAAATGATGTAACTAGTCATGAAACAAATATTGATTAATAAGTGTGTTACTGGGATTCGAACCGCCGCCTCGTTGAAGACTCTTACTGGTCGCGAATGCTTACCACTTTTTTTAACTTTTTTTATTTTTTAGGGAATAGAAGGAATGATCTCGGAGGCAAAGTGGGCAGGGGTCATTCCACGAGGCCTGGCCACAATGTCTCTGTCGCCAAACAGGATTATATGGAAAGTATAGGAGAGTATTCTAGCCTTTTCCATAACTCTTCTCTTAAAGAAAGAAAAATAAACAAAAAGCTACACTTCTGTAACACGGCGTTGATACTCCACGGACGCCGCCGCCCCATTTTCGTGGCATGTCTTCTTGTAATGTCGTTTAGGTACTTATCTGTTCCTCTTCTTGTGTTTATGTATCAAATTTATCCCCTGCGATGAGTAATCCAGCTACGGGGCGGATCGTGGAAGATGCTCCGCAAGAAGTTCGAAAAGTATTGACTGTACTTAGGGTTCTTCAAAATGGCAGAATGACGATCGTTAAAATAGTTCCAAAAATCCATGAGTTCTGTGACACCATCTTCAAATAAATAATGAATTGCATCACTTCTCATCCACGTGACAGAGTTTTGTTCCGTCCACGGGTAATAAACACCGTCCGGGTAGAGTAGAATGCGGGAATCGACATAAGAGGGCTACATTCGTAAAAAGAGAGCCAAAATTTGACGCACAAACTACCAGATCTTTTCTACCGGCCCACAATCTATATCCTGGACGTTGCAATTGACAAATAAAGGCGAATCTACAAGATGGATCCTACGGAGTCTCTCTCGAGTAATTTGTTTTCTGTTGACCGTCAAGTACCAGGTCGAACGTACACCTGAATCGAGCGTTACCGTTGGCTGTGTGCCATACTAGGTTCCAACGTACGGTAGAGCATGTCAGTTCGACGACAATAGGCGACCGGCGGCGATTTAGCGTGCGGTAGATGTCACAGGCCGTTGGTAAGCGAGAAACGGGGATAACGTCCCCTAGGTAGCTATAGTGCAGATCAAACATCCCAAAGTAGAAGGGCACTGGTATCTCGGTAAGTCAAGGAAGGCGGTAACGGTCAAGGGAATATGGTGCAGTGCCTCCATCAGTAGGCCAGTGAGGCTGGGCGGGTTTCGTAACCAAAGCTTGAGGTGCATACTAAAGTAGATAGATACTGCTCGATCATGAACATTGACATATTGACATGGGCAAGTCTGCCTCGTTCTTTAGGAAGAGTGAGGGAGTCGTACTGAATCTTAAACATCATTCCAGTTCTGACAAAGGAACCGAATGCAGCCATGATGCTCCGAGCTTTTTGTTTAGGCATCGGTAGTGTTTGCGCTGTATGTGGAATTCGTGATGCCTGATAGACGTTAACAAATTCGGTTCGTTGATGAAGGTCCAATGAACGAAGACAATGATCCACTGTGACCGAGCGGTTCTAGGCACTTCGGTCCAGAATCGCGCTGCTGCTACGGTCGCAGGTTCGAATCCTGTCTCAGGCATGGATGTGTGTCATGTCCTTAGGTTAGTTAGGTTTAAATAGTTATAAGTCTAGGAGACTGATGACCTCAGATGTTAAGTCCCATACTGCTTAGAGCCATTTGAACCATTTGAACAATGATCCACATGTCCAGCCCGGGTGTGTTGCAACAGGCTCCGATAATTAATGGCCGTCTTGCGTAAGACGTCTTCCGTCAAGTCGATACCAAGAGCCAGTCGAAGTGGCCGAGCGGTTATAGGCGCTACAGTCTGGAACCGCGCGACCGATACGGTCGCAGGTTCGAATCCTGCCTCGGGCATGGATGTATGTGATGTCCTTAGGTTAGTTAGGTTTAAGTAGTTCGCCGGCCGAAGTGGCCGTGCGGTTAAAGGCGCTGCAGTCTGGAACCGCGAGACCGCTACGGTCGCAGGTTCGAATCCTGCCTCGGGCATGGATGTTTGTGATGTCCTTAGGTTAGTTAGGTTTAACTAGTTCTAAGTTCTAGGGGACTAATGACCTCAGCAGTTGAGTCCCATAGTGCTCAGAGCCATTTGAACCATTTTAAATAGTTCTAAGTTCTAGGGGACTGATGACCTCAGAAGTTAAGTTCCATAGTGCTCAGAGCCATTTTTCGATACCAAGACAGCGGATTTTATCGCACAGCGTGAGTGGGGCGACGCTTGCCGTTGTCATCCCAGTGCTAAAATTCAAAGCCATCGATTTATGTACATTAATACGGCTTCCCGAAGCTTCACCATAAGTGCCTAGCCAATCCAAGGCTATGCGAACACCATGTTCGTCACGAAGGTTAACATCAGATCATCAGCATACGCAGTGCACCTAGAAACGAAGCCACCAAGAGACAAACTCATGAGGTGTTGTCGCAGCCCGCACAACAAAGGTTCTAATGCTAAAGCGTACAGTATTGTGGATAATGGGCATCCCTGTCTAACAGACCGGAGAATTTTCAAGGTGTTCGACAATCTACTGTTGAAAAGCACTTTCGATGTTGCGCCACGTAGGAGACGGAATAGCACCTCGAAAAAAGCTCCTGGGTAATGCATGGTCTGAAGAACAGCAGTTAAGTACATATGGCTGACGCTATCAAAATGCTCGACTGAAGCCTATCGCAGCCAGAGCTCCCGGTACGCGACGCACCTTGCGAGGACAATCAAGTCCCTGTAGCGGCACAGGGCGGAGCGGATATTGTGCGTCCCACCCATCGATGTCTGATCCACTGGTGGGATATGGGATGTCGTACGACGAATTCGAGCTGCCAGTAGACGTGTGAAGATTTTCATATCACAGTTCACAAAAGTTATTGGTCGGTAATGTGTAATATGTGAACCGCCGCGAGACTTACGTATTGGAGTGATGATACCTTCCACAAAGGCAACCGGAAATTGTACCTCTGATGTCATGAGCTCTTGACATATAATAGTCCAATATGGCACCAATAGTCTCTGGAACGTCCTATAAAAGCAGAGGGGTAACCCATCCGGTCCTGGTGGCTCATTGGGCGCCCCTTTTCCTACGGCATCCAACACTTCTTCTTCGTCGCTGGTACTAGAAGTTCCTATTATAGTTCCGGAGTAAGCGTTGCGTGCGTCAAACCAGCGACAGCAGTAATGATCTATAGGTCAGATCTCTTCTCCGCGTACAGTTGAGAATAATGGGGGAAGTGTGCATCGCTTATGTCTCTTTGAATAAGACGTTGGGATAGCAGGAAACGAACTCGCCGACAAGTTAGCCAAAGAGGCTACCCGCAAACTGGCGCTGGAGATCGGCCTCCCGGCAACTGATCTCCGATCGGTGTTGCGCCGGATGTGGGGAGACGAATGGCGCACTCTGTCTGCACCCAACAAGCTGCGGCGAGTAAAGGAGACCACGACTGTGTGGGGTTCCTCCATGCGGGCCTCTCGCAGGGATTCTGTTGTTCTCTGTAGGCTCCGCATTGGTCACTCTTGGCTGACGCATGGTCATCTGCTGCGTCGGGAGGACCCCCCCCCCCCCCCCCCTAATTGTCGCTGTGGTGCAAACACGACGGTGGCCCATATGTTGTTGGAATGTCCTCTTTTAACCGCCCTCAGGCGAACTTTTCATCTCGTAGGTGATTTATCATCTCTTTTAGGTGACGATGTCTCTATGGTAGATCGGGTTTTAAGTTTTCTTCGTGCAAGCGGCTGTTATAGAGCCATCTAATTTTATTGCATCACCCTCTTTCGTGCTGTATATTTTACTTAGTTTTGTGTTGTAATTCGACTCCACCCTAATCTTTTAGGCTGGAGGTTTTAACGATTGCAGAGTGGCTGGCTCATCCTTTTATTTTCGTGATCAGCCAGCCACGGTCCTCTGCTGTACAGTTATAATTCTTTCTGCCTTTCTTCTATATGTTGTTTTTGTTGCTGTGCTCCGTTTTCCCTGTTGCCTTACCATTGACCTTGGGGCTTTCTTCCCCTGGAATTTTGTTTTTTAGTGCTTAGACAGACTGGTGGATGGTTTCAATATGCTCTGTGTGTTTATGAAACAAGGGACCGATGACCTTTGCAGTTTGGTCCCTTTAATCTTTAAACCAACCAACCAATCTTTGAATGAGGTGACGGACGCCATCTTCTGTCGTCATCTCACAGATCAATGCCCTGTGTCTGCGGTTTTTTTCCATGCCTATATGGTACATGGAGTGCCGTTCGTTGGCGATTCCGACCGTCTGTTGTGTACGAATAATGGTCCCCTCCAGATGTTGACGAGTCAAATTCAGAATCTTCGCTTTTGCTCGGTTGACAGTCATCTGACGTTCCTGTGATGGGGGCATAACAGAACACTCCGTGAGGATGGCGTAGAAGAACTCTGTAGAGCTGTGCCTATATGCTGCAGCTTCCCTACTAAAAGTCTTCAATGTAGGTCGTAGGCTCGGCTTGGCTCAGTCCATCCACCACTCTAAAGCAGATGTATACGCTCCTCGTCGTCGTAGGCACAGTCTCCATGTGTCTCCCACTGCCGCTTGACATTCCGGTGAAGCCAGGTGAGCGGTGTTAAGTTTCCTCGGGCTGCCGCTTCGCCACACGTGTTGACGTCGAAGCGTAGTGGTACAGTTGTAAGCAGTGTGGTCAGTAAATGCTGTTGGACACAGCTCGACTGCCGTGACCGCATCCCTGAGAGAATGGGATGTGCATATCCTGTCAATTCTGCTAGACGAATGTTCCATCAAGTGCGTCATACCCTGTTTGTCAGCATAGATGATGTTCCAAGTGTCTACCAAACCGAGCTCGCGAATGACAGCGCCGAGTGCTGGTCATGGTGAATGCTGTGGAATTTGGTCCTTGGGAGATTGTGTGAAATTAAAATCGTCCCCGAGCACCATATCAACTATCCTGCCCTGGCATAATAGTGTTTATTCCTCAATAAAGAACAGTGAACGTTCATGCCTCTTGCTGGTACCGGACGGTGCGTAAACGTTGACGAGGTGTATCCCTTGGACCGTAAGCACCATGCCCCTGGCATTCGGTAGGTGACGTATATCAGCGGCTATTAACCTTTCTTTGAGAAGTATTGCTGCACCACTGCCCGTATCCGACGCGTGTGGTGCCCTGCAAGCCTAGAACGTATATCTCCTCCAATAAGGCCACGTCAATATCTGCCGCATATAGTGGGTCGCGTAGCAATGACCGCTTCTCGCGTGACCGGATGGTATTGATGTTAATCGTCGCCAATCGATATGACTGTCGTTCGCCGTCGAAGGCAGTGGCAGTCATCGGTGTACGTAGTGGTGACAGGTTTGGTCACCCCCAAGCCTCCCTGACGTTTCTATTACCATGCTGCCCGCAGAAGTTGGGGAGGACTGCGTAACTCCCCCCTCTTCCGTGTGTGATGTGCCCGTCAAAGAGTCCTCTTCCACGTCGTCCGCCCACGAGTTACTGGGGAGAGTCTGCCGGAGTGGTTCATCGGCTACCAAAGAGGCCCTTGTGATTCCTCGCGGCTGCGACGGTGTTTCATCGCCCCCTCCATCTCCGCACGGCTGTCGAGTAGAAGAAAAGTCCGTCGTCTCAGTTCTTAAAGCGTGAGCAGTGTCGGTCGACGTCTCCGTAGCAGGGACATCCACGACACTGTCGAACTTAGTTCAATCGTTTGTATCTGTCCGCAAGAGACAGTGATCAGAAGGCGTCCGTCGCCGTTTCTTGTGCTTTCGGGGCGAACACTTCTTCCGGACTTGCGTCTTCGTGTCAGAATGTGAGTGTAGATCCGACTCCTCTGAGCCTTCAGAGCCGAAAGCTCGGGTAAGCACGACTCCTGCACGAACATCCATCCGCTCGTTGTGCGGTGGTAGTTGCTGGTCGGGTTTATCTGTCTACTTCGTTTGCATAGAGCGGACGGTATGTACCGCATCAGTAACATGTCCGTCTGTCTGCGGTAGCAACCGTGCCCGATCCTCACCGCCCGACGTCGCAAGTGCCGCCACGTATGCGCCAGACGTCGTAGGTACCGTCACTTTTGCGTAAGTAACGGGTAAAAATCGATAGAGAAACATGTTGTACCGCTTCTCCTGGTGGAATCTGGGTGATACGCCGCTGCAAACAATCAGAGCGAACATGACCCTCCTGTCCACATCCTGAGCATGTGCGCGGTTGTCCATCTTACATGATTATTGCACTACAACTGTCAATGTTTAAGTATGAAGGAACATGCTTCGCCGGCCTCGGTGGCCGAGCGGTTCTAGGCGCTTCAGTCCGGAACCGCGCGACTGCTACGGTCGCAGGTTCCAATCCTGCCTCTGGCATGGATGTGTGTGACTTTCTTAGGTTAGTTAGGTTTAAGTAGTTCTAAGTTCTAGGGCACTGATGACGTCAGATGTTGAGTCCCATAGTGCTCAGAGTCATTTGAACCATTTTTTGTGTTGTGCTGGCAGAAGAGCCAACACCGTGTTACTAGAGGAGACCGAAATGCATGCGTTTTAGCTCACGCTGGCTGGCGTGAGGAGGAAAGGACTATACTGACGTGAGGTCTGGAACATAACAAGGAATTAGAATTCAGAAAGCGGACGTACTTAGTTTGATACTTAACTTTAATCCATTAATGATGAACGTCGCTCTTGACGGTACATGATTCACAATATTATCTGTTCAGAATACATTCTCGAAGAATATGGCGCCTTGCTAGGTCGTAGCAAATGACGTAGCTGAAGGCTATGCTAAACTGTAGTCTCGGCAAATGAGAGCGTATGTAAGTGAACCACCGCTAGCAAAGTCGGCTGTCCAACTGGGGCGAGTGCTAGGGAGTCTAGACTAGACCTGTCGCGTGGCGGCGCTCGGTCTGCAATCACTGATAGTGGCGACACGCGGGTCCGACGTATACTAACGGACCGCGGCCGATTTAAAGGCTACCACCTAGCAAGTGTGGTGTCTGGCGGTGACACCACATTTTGAATATGCTTCGTTAGCTGGATTTTGATCTGTCTTACTCCGTTGAGTACGAGGTACGTTGTAGAAGTCTCTCACTTATCAGCCACGTGGCTATTGACAGCCCCGTAGGGCTTGAGAGCGGAGGTAACAGACTCGGCGGGTACCTCAAAAGGTAGCTCGAATACCCGAAGGGTCTTATGCCTAGGCCTGCATGTTCAACGGTAACATCGTCGATATGTCCATCTGAGTGCCTAAACTGCGGTTTGCCGGCAGCGGCGGTAACCACATTCGTGCACTCTTCTTCGTTAATCATCTTGACATTGACTACACTGGCCGTGATCGAAAAGTGAATACCATTTATGCCCTGTGGATCTAGACGTAGTTCATCATGCAATAAGTTTTCTACCTCATATGCTTGCGATCTCGAATATTCGGCTGGAAAGTAATTTTGATAGTGTTCTTCATAAAGGAGTTCGCCATGTCACTGCAGTGAGCTTGTAATAAGCGTCTCGCGCTCTCGCGAAATTAACAAACTTGCGTACGCCACTTGACGGGCGGGACGGCAAGCACGCGTCCTCGCCGCTCCTTCGCTGACGGCCAACTGACTGAAGCACAATGACTTCCTTCGCAGGCTCTTTCGCACAGATACATAAGACATATAACACACGCACAAAACTTCTCTTGAGATTTTCTCGAAATTGTCAGGACCTTACTACTTGCACATTATGTTGTTTTAATGGCCTACTAAGCGTGTACTAAGTTCAAAGTAAATCCGTGATCCCAACGTAGTGGCCGCCTCTTGTAAGTTATGAAGGACGTCGTCATCATTGTCGAGATGCAGCGTTTTCACGGAGCACCACACTCAACCCTCCTACTTGCGAACGTACGATTTTCGGACGAAACCAGTGTATAACTGACGACAGCATCCGCTTCTCTGATTGTGTGCGTACTGTAGTGTTGCGGAATATTAAAGAGTTGGAAACGTGGAATATTGTCAAAGTTTCGTTGCCTATGCCGAGAGCCAGAGGCAGTAGTTTAGCCAAGAGGTAAGAGGATTGCACATATATCGGAATGTGTCGTCACGCAGGGGCAATGGCCTGGTTACACACAACGGGCGAGAGAGAATTGCTTAGCACGCGAGTTTGTGTTAGACGGAGACTTTCGTAGAGTGCAAGACAGAGGTATAGCGTCAGCTGTACTGCGTTTCACAACTTCGCGTAAGTCTGCCGTAACAACACGTAACTCTGTCGCAAGAACACCTAAGGGGCGAGTACGACAGATGAGTCAGCAGTATAAGTGGAACGAATGCGTTCATTAAAAACGAGCATGACGTCAGGAGGTCGCTCGTGCTTCCTTTAAATACGCCAGCTTTGATAGCAAAAAGACACTCGTAGCTAGACCCACAGTTAGACTTGCAGTTACATGTGTACTGGGTCGCTGCGTAGCGCTCAGCTCGGTGATCGACATGTTAATCTTTATTAAGGAGATGTTGCAGTAAGGGCCGGCCGCGGTGGTCTCGCGGTTCTAGGCGCGCAGTCCGGAACCGTGCGACTGCTACGGTCGCGGGTTCGAATCCTGCCTCGGGCATGGATGTGTGTGATGTCCTTAGGTTAGTTAGGTTTAAGTAGTTCTAAGTTCTAGGGGACTGATGACCACAGTAGTTGAGTCCCATAGTGCTCAGAGCCATTTGAACCATTTGTTGCAGTAAGGGCGGCCCATCCAGCAGCAGACGTGAGGGGAGAGTACCAGCTCTGGTCCTCTCTGCTGCCGCTGTCAATCATCAACCCAGGATTAGCAGACATCGCGGCAGACTCGCTCGCCGCCAATGCTGACCACATCAGTGAGCCGTCGTCGAGATCGTGCGGGGCCTAGGCCCTGTGCATCCGCCGTCACAACCGGGTGAGCCGACGACGCTGGGGGACTGCAGCCCGTTCCGCCGTCCTCCGCGGACGAGCGACCAGGAGGAGCAGGGAAGAAGACGGGGTGGGATAGAGTACACTCCGTACTACGAGAACGCCTCTCGTGCCGACAGCACCAGGTCTCCAACCCGAAGCCTCTACGCGCAACGGCGTGCTGTCCGCCGCCGAGCCTGCCAGGCAGCCGCACACTGCCAGCCATGCGCGGCCGAAGTAAGGGCATTACTCCGCTACGTCACAGCACGCGGCGCTGCGCTACCAAGACTGTGCGGCCCGGAGCTGGTGTCATCGCTACGAGTCAGCGAGGACTCAGGGAAGGTCGTCGATATCACCAAGCCACATTGTATTCGGCAGGAATAAAGGTGTTATGAATTAATAATGTTTCTTTGGCGTTTCTGACGCGTCCACAGTCATTTCCTAGCATCCTGACAACTGGAGAGGTCACCGCTCGGCCTCCAGTCCACCGTAGGCGACCGGGACCATGAACGTACTATGAACGTGAAGCTGAAAGTGATCCGATCCTCAAAAATTTTACATCCAGACGGCACATTTCCGGACATGGTGTCCCCCTCCAGAACCATACAAGGATGTAATAGGAATTGTGAAACACCCTTTGCATCCTGTACCACGCGGGAGTTATGTGACGTCACACGTCAGCCACATTTTTCGTCAGAGGAGATCAAACTAAATGCTATGTACGTATTCTTCCCTCCCAGTCCCCTTTTTTCACCTGGCTTGAAGTCCAATCAGCGCTAATCAGGCCACAGGGCCGCTACACGCTATCATGATAGCCACACGCACTCTAAATTTTAATACAAAAAATGGTTCAAATGGCTCTGAGCACTATGGGACTTAACTGCTGTGGTCATCAGTCCCCTAGAACTTAGAGCTATTTAAACCTAACTAACTTAAGGACATAACACACATCCATGCCCGAGTCAGGATTCGAACCTGCGACCGTAGCGGTCGCGTGGTTCCAGACTGTAGCGCCTAGAATCTCTCTGCCATATCGGCCGGCTAATGTTAATACAGGGCACATCATGTATAAACCACATGACTACCTAGATCCACGTCTGCAACTGTTTATACTCTGAAGATCACCTTAAATTCTGTGATACGGAAAAATATGAGGGCCAGTAGAAATGAGATTACCAAAAAACTTATAATGAAATAATTTAGTAGTAAACAAATTAAAAACATTGTAATTGAAAAACAGTCGATTCAGGAAGCTTTTTATTTCAAGAAACTTACACTCAATGCTAGGGCCACGACGTAGACGAAGTGAAAGGATTCTGCTACCTTGGAAGCAAAATAACACGACTGGCGAAGCAAGGAGAAGTTAAAAGAGTAGACTAGCACAGACAATGAAGACATTCCTGGCTGATATGGATCATTGGCTGTAATATGGGGAAGACATTTTTGAGAAAGTGAGTGTGTATCTCAGCACTGTATGGAAGTGAATCATGGACTGTGGAAAATCTGGGAAACAAGAAAATTGATGCGTTTGAGATATGGTCTTATAGAGAACTTGTTGAAAATTAGGCGGACTGATAAGGTAAGAAATGGATAGCTTCACCACAGAACGGGCGAGGAGTGGAACATGTAGAAAACACTGACAAGAAGGGATAGGATGGTAGGACACGTGTTAAGCCATCAAGGAATAACTTCCATGGTACTAGAAGGAGCTGCAGAGGATAAAAAATTAAGGGGAGGACAGAGAATGGAATATATCTAACAAATAATTGAGGAAGAGGTCGGTGCAGGAGAGAAATCATGGCGGACAGCATCAAACCACTCAGAAGGCTGATGACTCAAAAAAATGGAGGGAAGGACATTTTATTGCGCCACGTATTACGGTATTCCTCCACTCCATTCCCCCGTGGAGCAGGAAGTTAGTAATTGCTAACTTTGTCAGAGCCATCCCTATGCATGACTAAATCTGTATACATCTTATACTCGATTGCAGCCTTACGTTTCCGGAAAAAAACGAATCAGTATCTTACGTCTGATCCCTAACCACGCTGGTTTCGAGAGGAGGCAAGAGCTTTTCATGTTATCGTAGGCGTAGATTCCCTCTCGGTATAACCTACCTGTCTTCTTAAGCACTAAAGGCTCAACCAGAAAACCGATCCAGATGTCAATATTCTCCCAAATTGCCGGCTGTTGTGGCCGAGCGGTTCTACATCTACATCTACATCTACATGATTACTCTGCAATTCACATTTAAGTGCTTGGCAGAGGGTTCATCGAACCACAATCATACTACCTCTCTACCATTCCACTCCCGAACAGCGCGCGGGAAAAACGAACACCTAAACCTTTCTGTTCGAGCTCTGATTTCTCTTATTTTATTTTGATGATCATTCCTACCTATGTAGGTTGAGCTCAACATAATATTTTCGCATTCGGAAGAGAAAGTTGGTGACTGAAATTTCGTAAATAGATCTCGCCGCGACGAAAAACGTCTTTGCTTTAATGACTTTCATCCCAACTCGCGTATAATATCTGCCACACTCTCTCCCCTATTACGTGATAATACAAAACGAATTGCCCTTCTTTGCACCCCTTCAATGTCCTCCGTCAATCAAACCTGGTAAGGATCCCACACCGCGCAGCAATATTCCAACAGAGGACGAACGAGTGTAGCGTAAGCTGTCTCTTTAGTGGACTTGTTGCATCTTCCAAGTGTCCTGCCAATGAAACGCAACCTTTGGCTCGTCTTCCCCGCAATATTATCTATGTGGTCTTTCCAACTGAAGTTGTTCGTAATTTTAACACCCAGGTACTTAGTTGAATTGACAGCCTTGAGAATTGTACTATTTATCGAGTTATCGAATTCCAACGGATTTCTTTTGGAACTCATGTGGATCACCTCACACTTTCCGTTATTTAGCGTCAACTGCCACCTTCCACACCATACAGCAATCTTTTCTAAATCGCTTTGCAACTGATACTGGTCTTCGGATGACCTTACTAGACGGTAAATTACAGCATCATCTGCGAACAACCTAAGAGAACTGCTCAGATTGTCACCCAGGTCTGGAACCGCGCGACCGCTACGGTCGCAGGTTCGAATCCTGCCTTGGGCATGGATGTGTGTGATGTCCTTAGGTTAGTTAGGTTTAAGTAGTTCTAAGTTCTAGGGGACTGCTGGCCTCAGATGTTATGTGCCATAGTGCTCAGAGCCATTTGAACCATTTTTTTCTCCCAATTACCTCGTCTCTACACTGTCTCATTCCCCTTTCTTTCCGTCTCCACAAAGTTTTTCTTTTTTTTTTTCGTTATCACTTGTGAAAACGCTTGCCTATTGATTCTAGATCTGCGAACCAATTAATTTACACTCTAGATCTTATGCTTTCGTTGTTGCTATCACGTCTTCTTGTTAGAATGACATTACTCCCATTCAAAAGAAACGTTACGTTATGAGAAATTGATTAACAAAAATGCTAACAAAACTAACATTTTTCGTAGATAATTTCGTTACGTTTTCACTCTTATTAGTATTGTTTCATCTAAAGATAATTTCTAAGATTGTGTAGACAGAACTAGGAGAGGATCGGAAGGCCGTTTGCAAGTAGTGTCTAGTATTGCTGACTTCAGAGGGATTAGTTGTCCGTCAAGTGTGGGAGGCCGTGATCATTAAGTGCCTGTGTTTACAGGCAGTCGCATTGAGTCGGAGTAGCGCCCAGTTGGGTGTGTTTTCGCTAGCGCAAGAGTTTGAAGCTGGTCGCAATACAATTTGATCAGATATTGAAGCAATGAAGGCAAATTGATAGTGTTAATAATGCTGTGTTGGATGTTTGACAATCAGCTACTCTGCGAAGCTACTGCGCAAGGAATTAAGTAATAATATTATTAGAACTACAAATTCTCAGTTGGGCAGAATGATTAATAATCGTTCACTGCAACATCAGGAAAGATATAAGTAACCAAGTTCTCCTTATCGCGAGTAGTATATTAGTAAGAATATAATAGTCAAATTAAATCGGGTGATGCTGAGGGGATTAGATTAGGAAATGAGACACTTAAAGTAGTAAAGGAGTTTTGCTATTTAGGGAGTAAAATAACTGATGATGGTCGAAGAAGAGAGGATATAAAATGTAGACTGGCAATGGCAAGGAAGTCGTTTCTGAAGAAGAGAAATTTGTTAACGTCGAGTATCGATTTAAATGTCAGGAAGTCGTTTCTGAAAGTATTTGTATGGAGTGTAGCCGTGTATGGAAGTGAAACATGGACGATAACTAGTTTGGACAAGAAGAGAATAGAAGCTTTCGAAATGTGGTGCTACAGAAGAATGCTGAAGATAAGGTGGGTAGATCACGTAACTAATGAGGAGGTATTGAATAGGATTGGGGAGAAGAGAAGTTTGTGGTACAACTTGACTAGAAGAAGGGATCGGTTGATAGGACATGTTTTGAGGCATCAAGGGATCACAAATTTAGCATTGGAGGGCAGCGTGGAGGGTAAAAATCGTAGAGGGAGACCAAGAGATGAATACACTAAGCAGATTCAGAAGGATGTAGGTTGCAGTAGGTACTGGGAGATGAAGAAGCTTGCACAGGATAGAGTAGCGTGGAGAGCTGCATCAAACCAGTCTCAGGACTGAAGACCACAACAACAACAACATAAGAGGGGTGTTCAGTAAGTAATGCAACACAGTTTTTTCTCGGGCAATTTGGGTTGAAAAATTGAGGAATTTTGAACATTGTGGACTATTCACGCTTCGCACACTGAGTCGTTCGGTGAGGCGTCCGTCATTACCGCAACAAGGTCGCGCCAACCTGTCCAATCTTTCCTGTGCCAGCAGGCCACACGCAGCTGTGGCCCTGCAGTGTTGGATCGTGCGGACACTCTCATTCGAGGTGACATACGGATCACAATCAAACACCTCGCTATTCAACTGGACATCTCGGTTGGTAGTGCTAACAGTCATACACCAGTAAGGGTACCCAATGGCGCGTGCTCTCTGGGTTTCTCGCTGCCCAACTGAAGACCATAAAGATCTACCATCTGCTTGGCACAATGAAAAATGAGCTCCATGGGAAACAGTGCGCGGATGACGAGAAATTTATTGACGCAGCAAGACCTTTGGCTCAGAAATCGACCAGTAGAGAGGTACCCTGTGGGATACAACACCTCCCGTAAGGTGGCTTAAGGCCGGCAAATTAAATGAAGATTATGCTGAAAAATATCATCCTGTAGCCAAAAGAGTGGGAAATAATATGGTGTATTGGAATCTTGAATAAAACGAACCTGCTTTCATAAAAAGGAGTGTTGCATTAGTTACTGAACAGCCCTCATATGATGTAAGTAGCTGCCACCTCTGGCAGCAACAATGGCTCGCTCCTATGTCGTCTTAGGAAGCCGACCTGAGCTAGGATGACACATACCGACAGAGCATTCCACGCTGGTTCACGTCTACGTCAGAGTTCATCGATGATGGTGGTCGGTGACTGGCGCTGCGGCAATCTCTCGGCAAACCATGCCAGTGGTTTCAGTGGGTGAGAGATGTCGAGAATGCGCCGATCAGGATAACAGTTGAGCACCATCTGTATCGAGACAGGTTAGCGCGGCGCAGGAAACAATAGAACTTCCAGTACCTTGTTGAAGGGTTGCGACAGGGAGACCTCGAAAAATAGGGCTTAACACAGCAGAAATGTAGAGGCTTCTGTCCACATTACCGGCTATGTGAACCAGAATTGATCGTGTTGTATACCCGGTCATATCCTATGGACACTTAGGACAAGTACTGAGCCCATATGACGATGACGAAAGCAATCTGGAAACGATTGTTCTCCTCGGATCTCCATTCACGGACATGTCCATCTTTATGGCGTGTGCGTAACCGCGATGTCAAAAAAGACGACGTGGCGCCATTCTTGTGTCCATTGTTTTCCTTGGACGCACCACTGTCAGACTGCCTCTCTCTCCTGCCGCGTCAAGGGAAGCCGCAATAATTGTCACCAGGCTGACAGTCCATGAACTCCAAATGTCATCGCACTGCCCATGTGGATACTCCTCTTGCTGCAACAGCAGTGTTGTGGTCAGTCGAGTAATGCAACATGGTGGAAAGGATGTACATTGAGGGTACTGGGTGATCTGTAACCACGGAATGTCCGTATGGTGGTTATCGTTGCGTCTTGTGACACGCTGGGAACGCAGATATTTTCTCTAAGCGAGAGGTGTAATGTTTTCTTTATTTGTATGCAGTGAGAGCGACTTATTTTGTATGTGTCATTTTACAGAAGGTGATATTATTATATAGTGAACGTGACTGATGTTGAGGCCATTGTATCGAAAACTATCTCGTTATTTTACACTGTAAGAGTGATCTGTTTTGTATGTCATATTCTACTGAAAACCTATACTGAGAAATCTTCATTGGTAGATGGTTGGTAGGAGCTTTGGTTTAGTGACTAGTTGGCAATGTGGATGGTAGTAGATCTGTATTTAGATGAGTGCTAATGTAGGTAGCCTTAATTAAATCAGAGAGTTGTCCTTTATATTGCTGCCCTGCAGATTATTGCAGATACTAATTTTATCGACATTTTTCAAAAAAATGTTCAAATGTGTGTGAAATCTTATGGGACTTAACTGCTAAGGTCATCAGTTCCTAAGCTTACACACTACTTAAACTAAATTATCCTAAGGACAAACACACACACCCATGGCCGAGGGAGGACTCGAACCTCCGCCGGGACCAGCCCCATAGTCCATGACTGCAGCGCCCTCGACCGCTCGGTTAATCCCACGCGGCTCCTCTTTACACGAGGCATCACAACAACGTTTCACTAGGCTTTTAAAATAAACATATATTAATTAGTGCGTTTTACCTGCTCTGCCAAATAGCCAGCAAATTTACAGAAATGTAAAATTGTGCATTTCACAAATAATAATCGTAGTATACTAAGATTTCAGTTTCAATAATACTTTTATGTGGCTCCATGGCTGGCTACAAGTCTTTTAAACGGACTCCACTTCGGAGACTTGTGTGTCCTTCCCCTATCAAAAAAAAAAAAATGTTCGAATGGCTCTGAGCACTATACGACTTACATTCTGAGGTCATCAGTCGCCTAGAACTTAGAACTAATTAAGTCTAACTAACCTAAGAACATCACACACATCCATGCCCGAGGCAGGATTCGAACCTGCAACCGTAGCGGTCGCTCCGTTTCAGACTGTAGCGCCTAGAACCGCACGGCCACTCCGACCGGCCCCCTATCCCACTTATCCAACTGGGGATAGGGGATCTACAGTTTAACGTAGAATGTGAACCACGTGTCGGTCCTGGCGACTCCTCACATCGTTGAGAGGTGAAGGCTAGAACAAAAGCAGACTGAAAATTTCCTTGGTTCAGCCGGGTTTCGATCACATTCAACACTAGATCATCAGACTCGACTTACTATTTTAATCAGTATGCCATCAATGAGTCTCTTCATCTGGATGTGGTATTTTCAAACAACATTGAGGACTCTCTTCCTCGTTGTTTCGCGTAATGAGTCTACTATCAAAGCTAAAGCGGTTTTACATGATATTAAAGTGATGTCTCCTGGGTGCGACTAATGATTTGTTCGGAATGCTTTTGCATACGTATTACCTTAGCAGCAAGTGTTGCCTGGGCATGTATTCCAGTCATCTATTAGTCCTTCTCCTCCTTCCTCCACTCTGTGTCCATCTCCTTCTCCTCCTTTCTTTGTCTATCCCCTCCTACCCTGTCCCGCTGTCCATCTCCTCCTACCCCCCTCTGGCTATTCATCGCCTCCTCCCACCCTATCTGTGTCCATCTACTCTTCCCCCCTCTCCGTCTGCCCACCTCCTGCTTTCCGCTCTCTCTATAGGCAACTCCCACATTCCGAAATGACGCAGGTGATTCTTACCTATACAATATATCTTTCCACTCCGTAACTAATATGTGTACCAAATTTGACTGAAATCGTTCCAAGCGTTAAGGTGAGCTTTTTACCCAAGGCTTTGTCCGCGTGCGCACATGTCAGATATAGTTCAGATGGGTTTAAAATATTTCACGCGTATTTGTGCACATATTTCACCTGTACCTCCAGCGAATCGCGCCCTGCAGTTTCATTTTCACTAAGCTCAGTGTATCTCCAGAACTATACACATATATTTTGTCGGTACATTCAGCGGCATATATGAATACTGTATGCGAAATTTGTTGCGAACAGAGTTGGTAGTAAAGAAGTAATAAATTCAAACAGCATGCATGGTACGGCAGTTTTCACGAGTTACAGTGTTTATGACGTCATATCTTCTGGACTATGTGTTGTACAGTGGTGTATTCAGAGGTGTATGTGAATGCTGTCTACAAAAGTGTTGTGAATAGAGCTAGTAACAGTATATCAAAACGTCATTCTTCATGCGGCAGTTTTACTACGTGAACAGCAAAAATGTAGTAAGCGATCACTTTTTCCTTTCATAACTATGTTGGGGGTTGTCACTGAAAAGAACTTTGGCAAACGTTTGAAACTTTTCGTAATGTTCGTTGGAAGTCTCTAAGTACTCTCAGTCTTAAATATTGGACAAGTAAAGTATGGTTATTTGTGCGTCATGGGCTTCACTGTTTTCTCATCCGTATCCTCCACAATCAACCGCACTATTAGGTATATGGTTCCTATCTCACAGCGATTCTTTTGAGACAATGAATGATATGTTTAGGAGATGTGGAAAATACGTACAAACATGCACTGAAGCTCCAAATAAACTCGTATAGGTATGGGAATTCAAATACAGAGGTACGTAAACAGGCAGAATACGGAGCTGCGGTCGGCAACGGCTGTATAAGACAAAAAGTGTCAGGAGCAGTTGTTAGATCGGTTACTGCTGCTAAAATGATAGGTTATCAAGATTTAAGTGAGTTTGAACCTGGTGTTGCAGTCGGCGCACGAGCATGGGACACAGCATCTCCGAGGTAGCGATTAAGTGGGGATTTTCCCGTACGACCATTTCACGAGTGTACCGTGAATATCAGGAATCCGGCAAAACATCAAATCTCAGACATCGCTGCGGCTGGAAAAAGATCCTGCAAGACCGGGACCAAAGATTACTGAAGAAAATCGTTCAACGTAACAAAAGTGCAAGCCTTCCACAAATTGCTGTAGATTTCAATGCAGGGCCATCAACAAGTGTCAACGTGGGAACCATTCATCGAAACATCATCGATATGGGCTTTCGGAGCCGAAGGCCCACTCGTATACCCTTGATGAATGCACGATACAAAGCTTTACGTCTCGCTTGGGCTCGTCAACCCCGACGTTCGATTGTTGATGACTGGATATATATTGCCTGGTCGGACGACTCTCGTTTCAAACTGTATCGAGCAGATGGACGTGTACGGGTACTGGGACAACCTCATGAATCCATGGACCCTGCACGTCATCAGGGGACTGTTCAAGCTGGTGGAGACCCTGTAATGGTGTGGGGCGTGTGCAGCTGGAGTGATGTTGGACCCCTGATACGTCTAGATACGACTGTGACAGGTGACACATGCATAAGCATCCTGTCTGATCGCCTGCATCCATTCATGTGTATTTTGCATTCCGACGGACTTGGGCAGTTCTAGCAGGACAATGCGACATCACACACGTCCAGAATTGCTACAGAGTGGCTTCAGGAACACTCTTCTGAGTTTAAACACTTCTGCTGTCCACCAAACTCCCCAGACATGAACGTTACTAAGCATATCTGGGATGCCTTGCAACGTGCTGTTCAGGAGAGATGCTTGCCCCCTCGTAATCTTACGGATCTATGTACAGTCCTGCAGGATTAATGGTATCGATTCCTTCCAGCACTACTCCAGACATTTGTCGAGTCCATGCCATGTCGTGCTGCGGTACTTCTGCGTGCTGGCGGGGGCCCTACACGATATTAGGTGTACCAGTTTCTTTAGTTCTTCAGTGTATGTGCTTCCACAGCATAGAGTATATTTATTATTTTGTCATAAAGATAATGTGGTCTATACCATTTAAGTTGCCTAATTAACTCCATATAATTAATAATCTTTGTGGCATAATACGTGCTTCGACATACGCCATAGGACAGCAAATGTTATAGCATTTGTTCTCCGCTCTTTCCAAAACTGCACATACCTGATCTCCGCCTTGACATAACTTAACACTGCCACCGGAATTATTTTGAAAATATTTCCTTTTCGGGGTTGAAAATGTAATAATACTTCCAGATAACGCACTTTTACAATAATCCACAGACACATATAAACTTCAGTAGACTTGGTTCTCTGGATGACACGCTGTGGCCTAGCGGTTCTTGGTGCTTGAGCCCGGAACCGCGCTTCTGCTACGGTCGCAGGTTCGAATCCTGCCTCAGGCAAGGATGTGTGTAACGTCTTTAGGTTAGTTAGGTTTAAGTAGTTCTACGTCAAGAGGACAGTTGACCTCAGATGTTGCGTCCCATAGTGCTTAGAGCCATTTGAACCATTTTTTAAAACGCACAGTGTCACTGTCCGTCCGCAGCCTTTAGCCATATGACTCCATCTGTTTCCTCGTCGCCTGCTATGATAATACTGTAGATAACAGGAGACAGTGCACTAGTCAGAAGCTCCGATTTTCGCGCCAGTCTACCGGATCCAGTAACTAACAGTGGCTCTGTGTAATGACTGAACCCCTCTTGTTCGCTCTGACAGAGCGACTATTACTCGTTCGCTCTTAACGATAATAGCGGAGATAGCCTGACGGGTGGCACTAGTCGCAACTCTGACATATTCGCCGGTTAACCAGATCCTCTGATCAACTCTAGCATGTCCGCTGCGCTTCAGCCATTAAGCAATAAAGTACGAGGTAGCTAAAAACCAGCGTTACATCAGCGTTCGATGAAACTTTTAACGTTAATCCTAATAAATGACGAATGTACTTTAGTGGATGACGATCAACCTTCGTTTAATCTTATACTGCAAATATAAAGCAGACTGAAAAGAACTGACACGCTTGGCACAGCAGGAAAAATAATTCGTCGCGGGGATTTATCTCTACCTCTTGGATGCAGGAAGCAGGATGCGGGGAAGTGTCAGGCAGGAACTGTGGCCTGCGTTTTCGCTTCTGACATCGTCTGTCAGTATGCAGGAAGGACATGACGACCACAGCACGCCATACGCCATCACTGCTGCTGCTACTTCTCTCAGCTCTCGCCGCCACGCAGGGTATGTTAATTAACAAACTACCTAACACAGATTCCGCTTAAACCACAAGTGTCGTGAGTCCACAGTTACTGTCTCGAAATACGCTGACGAAAAAAAATCTCAACACCAAGAGGGAGTTGTGCGACATGAACGAAAGTTGGTAGACGTCTTTCTACATCTGGAAGATTATGTCTATTAAAATTTAGCGCCAGTCGTATAAGAATAACACTAGTAGCGCCACTATGAGGATACCAACCAGGTTTGCTTGAAATGACCGCTGTTAAGCTCGTGAGCGTTAATTACCTTTGCTGTTGGAACGTGGTGAGTTGATGTAAGTCAAGAATGCCTTTAAGGCGACAAAGACGCTGGATTGTGCGGTTGGTTCCGGCGGAGGTTCGAGTCCTCCCTCGGGCATGGATATGTATATTTGTCCTTAGAATAATTTAGGTTAAGTAGTGTGTAAGCTTAGGGACTGATGACCTTAGCAATTAAGTCCCATAAGATTTCACAAACATTTGAACTTTTTCTTTTTTTTTTTGACAAAGACGCCATTATCAACACGTCACTGAATTTGAAAGAGGTCGTAGGACTACGAGAAACTGGATGTTCCTTCTGTGATATTGCAGAGAGACTTGGCAGGAATGTAGCCACTGTACATGATGGCTGGCAGCGATGACCAAGTGAACGTACAGTCACAAAAAGACCGGGCCTCAGACAGCCATGTGGCACTACCGGGAGGGAAGCCCATCGTGTTCGGTGTACAGCTCTACCGCATCGTACTGCATCTGCAGCAGCAATTTGAGCAGCAGTTAGCACCAAAGTGACGCAATGAACTGATACATATCGATTACTTCAAAGACAGTAGCGTGCATTTCACTGACGCCAAACCACCGCCACTTAGGAGGGCAGGGTGGAGGTCTGTTGTGCTTTCTGATGAACGTTTGTTTTGCCTCTTTGTCAGTGATGGCCGTGTGTTGGTTAGAATAAGGCCACTTGAGGGCTTTCAAACACCCTGTCTGCCCCCGTCTGCGTGTTAGGCAGACCGACCGCCACCTGGAGTTAAGATCTGAGGTGCGATTTCGTATGGCAGCAGAAACGCTCTCGTAATTGACCCACGCATCATGACCGCACATTTTTACGTCAGTCTGGTGATTCTACCCGTTGTGTTGCCATTCATGAACAGATTCAAATGGTTCAAATGGCTCTGAGCACTATGGGACTTAACATCTATGGTCATCAGTCCCCTAGAACTGAGAACTACTTAAACCTAACTAACCTAAGGACATCACACAACACCCAGTCATCACGAGGCAGAAAAAATCCCTGACCCCGCCGGGAATCGAACCCGGGAACCCGGGCGCGGGAAGAGAGAACGCTGCCGCACGACCACGAGCTGCGAACGTGAACAGGTTCCTAGAACATTTTTCCTACAGGACAACGCCCACCCAAATACCGCTGTTGTAAACCAGACGTGCTCTACAGGGTGTCGACATGTTGCCTTGGCCTGCTCTATCACCAGATCCGTCACCAATCGAGAACGTATGGGAAATCATCGGATGACAACTCCAGTATCATTCACAACCAGCATTAACTGCCCCTGTGTTCACCTACGAAGTGCAACAGCATGGAACTCCATCCTTCAAATTGATTTCAGAAGCCTGTACGATACAATGTATGCCCGTTTTTCATGCTTTCATTCAACATTCTGTCGGTTACATCGGCTATTAATGCACTAGTATTTCACATTTTCAGTGGCTTATCTCACGCTTGTATAAAACTGTGATATTGTAAAGTTAGTTAGAGAAATATATTCCCGAGAGTTCATGACTCTACATTAATTATTTTGTGGTGTTTGTCCATCTGTGTAATTTAACACTTTTGCGCCATTGTTAACCGAGTCGCTCGTAATCCTTTCAGCCTTACATTCATGAATGCTATACTCAACGTCCTGGCTAATTCTGGCAACTGTCTTTTTCTTACTTTTCCCTTTGAGCGCTATGTTAACTGTTCCTGGATGCAAGGGCTTAATTTCGGCCGGAACGGCGCTCTGGCACTCATCAATGCCCTATTTCTCAGTTTTTTTTTTTTTTTTTTTTTTTTTTGAGCTTGTGGGAACAAGTTCGTACCTGAGATTTAAAGCAGTGCACGTGTATTAGATCCAAAAGAAACTATAATTTTCCCCTGCGTCGTGACAGCGGATGACCAACCAACGTGATGTAACGGGCAGGGGCGTGGGAAAAGGTAATGTGTAACTAGAATAATACACTACTGGCCATTAAAATTGCTACACCAAGAAGAAATGCAGATCATAAACGGATATTCATTGGACAAATATTTTATACTAGAACTGACATGTGATTACATTTTCACCCAATTTGGGTGCATGGATCCTGAGAAATCAGTACCCAGAACAACCACCTCTGGCCGTAATAATGGCCTTGATACGCCTGGGCACTGAGTCAAACAGAGCTTGGATGGCGTGTATAGGTACAGCTGCCCACGCAGCTTCAACACGATACCACAGTCCATCAAGCGTAGTGACTGGCGTATTGCGACGAGTCAGTTGCTCGGCCACCATTGACCAGACGGTTTCAATTGGTGAGAGATCTGGAGAATGTGCTGGCCAGGGCAGCAGTCGAACATTTTCTGTATCCAGAAAGACCCGTACAGGACCTGCAACATTCGGTCGTGCATTATCCTGCTAAAATGTAGGGTTTCGCAAGGATTGAATGAAGGGTAGAGCCACGGGTCGTAACACATCTGAAATGTAACGTCCACTGTTCAAAGTGTCGTCAATGCGAACAAGAGGTCACCGAGACGTGTAACCAATGGCACCCCATACAATCACGCCGGGTGATAGGTCAGTATGGCGATGACGAATACACGTTTCCAATGTGCGTTCACCGCGATGTCGCCAAACACGGATGCGACCATCATGATGCTGTAAACAGCACCTGGATTCATCCGAAAAAATGACGATTTACCATTCGTGCACCCAGGTTTGTCGTTGAGTACACCATCGCAGGCGCTCCTGTCTGTGATGCAGCGTCAAGGGTAACCGCAGCCATGGTCTCCGAGCTGATAGTCCATGCTGCTGCAAACGTCGTCGACTTGTTCGTGCAGATGGTTGTTGTCTTGTAAACGTCCCCATCTGTTGACTCAGGGATCGAGACGTGGCTGCACGATTCGTTACAGCCATGCGGATAAGATGCCTGTCATGTCGACTGCTAGTGATTACGAGGTCGTTGGTATCCAGCACGGCGTTCCGTATTACCCTCCTGAGCCCACCAATTCCATATTCTGCTAACAGTCATTGGATCTCGACCAACGGGAGCAGCAATGTCGTGATACGATAAACCGCAATCGCGATAGGCTACAATCCGACCTTTATCAAAGTCGGAAACGTGATGGTACGCATTTCTCCTCCTTATACGAGGCATCACAACAACGTTTTACCAGGCAACGCCGGTCAACTGCTGTTTGTGTATGAGAAATCGGTTGGAAACTTTCCTCATGTTAGAACGTTGTAGGTGTCGCCACCGGCGCCAACCTTGTGTGAATGCTCTGAAAAGCTAATCATTTCATATCACAACATCTTCTTCCTGTCGGTTAAATTTCACGTCTGTAGCACGCATCTTCGTGGTGTAGCAATTTTAATGGCCAGTAGTATATGTTAGCAAATGAAATATTTCAGTCAGAGAGTTAAAGTTTACAGGAAATTCTTGGTGAGCTTTTCTAAAACCTAGGAATTCAAGTGTACACCCGAAAATTCCGCTTCGCACAGCAACTACAGAACAATTGTTTGAATGTAGCGGCTGGCAGCAGTTGAAAATATGACATCATAGTCGCGAAGATTACCGAGTTTTGCGGATATTTATCGAGCAGAACAAGGAAGCAAAGTAACCCTACTACGTGGTACGGGGAAAGACGGTAGTGCCTGTTCTTTGTATTAAGTTTTGTGTTTTTATTGTAAAAAATTATATTATAAAAACCTGAATTTCATGACAATATTTTGTAAAAAATTATTTCTCATTTTAAATTTTATCTCAAGTTTTCGAAACTCGAAATGTATGATTTTTATGGCTGCGTTGCGAATGGGTGGGGGTGGGGGGGATAGTTGAGGAGGTTCGTTCCGACTATTAAAATTTCGCAAGTTAAGCAGTGATGGAAGCCCCATTAACATGTAGCTTCTTTTGTCGTTTATTCTGTTCTGTATTTCTCGTTCTTTATGTGTCCTCAATAACTTGAATATTCTGCATAACTGGATGGATAATTGGAAACAAGTGATCAGCAGTGATCCATCACGCTATTCCCTGCGGGAATCCGATGGAAGGGTTTGGGTTTGGTGACTGGCTGGAGGACGTTACTTGCCGTCGTGCTCGCAAGCACCAAAATTTTTCTGGTACTGAGATGAGGAACACTGGCGTGTTTACGCGCCTAGTTACATTTTTTTTTTTTTTTTGTCAGTTTACTAATACATAGCGTCACCGATTCAGATCCGGTCCAACTGTCTCGGTGGACAAGTGAGAGGAGATTCAAAGCAACGGCTGAATAACAGCCGAGCATAGCACGTTGAAGGTGTGGCGGTGGAACTTGGTTAGGTTAGGTTAGGTTAGGATAGATTCCGTGCCACCCTCCAACGGTTGAAGTACAGAGGAGGGGTGCAGTAATGCGCCAACTCTATGGCCAAAGAAAAAGGGAACAGGCCACTTCTAGTGACTTTACGAAAATGGACAGAAAAATGTGGTCGTATTAGGCCTATCGTCAGTCATAGCCCGAATCCGAGTCCTCGAGCATGGTGAGCGGAACGGGGTGTCGGTGCCAGCGCCGTGGAACTGTGGTGCCGATGGTTTGGAGTTCAGCGATTGTCTCACGGAGGACGTCCACTTTACTGTATAGGTGAGCCTTATGGCGAATGGTCGTCCTGAGAAGGGCCGTATTTGTCTCCTCATGCAGAGTGACAATCCTGGTGAGCGGAGGGGCGTGAGGACTCCGTCTGAGAACTTTATTCCGTAGTCGCTGGAGCGTTAGCATCCGGGACGTACTAATCGTGGCCCAAGCAGAGGAGCCATATGTTAGTAGGGGTGGTACAACGGAGTGATATAGCCGGAGCTTGTTAACTAAATTCAGTTCTCGGCTGGGCCTAGTTCCACCCGGTATAACAAACATAGTTGTTACGTCATTTCTGAATTTTTCACACACAAGACTTCGCCAAGATACTTAAAGGCCGGCCCACACGGAACTATCGGTCTGCGCAGATATCTGCGCGTGCAACAAATCGCTGCAACTGTGTGTCCACACGCCACAGTTTCAGTCTTCAGCAGGCCCGCCATCTTTCGGTCTAGGAAAGATCTTCCAGCGGCAAGCGGTACCATCTCGCAAAGGACATAGTAGTTGAAGTATCACTTGGGGTTGAGCATTTTCACAAAATTGTAACAGAAAAAGTGAAACTTCACATATGTTTACAAAATTCAATTGCCAAGGCCACAATCACAATGCGCTTATTTGCTTAAAAAGTGCAAAACATCCACTCTCATGCCCACAGGCGTCCGTAGGTGGCCAGGGAGGGGAGGGGGCGAGTAGGAGGGAGGACCTGCGCCCCTCCTGTGGAATCTTGAGTACAGCGTTGGTATCTATATATTGAGTGGGATAAACATCAGTTCTCTGGGATGTAATAAGTTTTATGTGTCATCTATAAAATTTAGTATTTATCGGTTGAAATGTCTCGAAAATGAGCAACACATTTCTACCAATTTTAGAGCCTTGCCCCCACCTCCCCCCTGCCCCCACCCCCTCCACCTCCGCACGCGGAAATATTTCTCCGGACGCCTATGCACGCAGTTTTGTGGCCCTCATACCACGCCGTACGACAGCGCCGTCACGGGGACCAGCCCTGAGTTAACAGAGTGCTCTGTAATTCTGGCTGACAAACGCCACAATTAGTAGGACATGTGCAAAACCCACCCATGGCTGGCAAAGAGTCGTACTTGGCAGAATGTGGATGCCTTATCCAGTAGGTGCGCCACCACTGACGGGACATGTGTTGTCAGCCTGCACTCTAAGTTGTAGAGACCTCTTGTCATAGAAGATACTCCCACTCAGCCCTTTGTGTTTGCAAATGTTTCATTTCTCATATGTATACTTTACAACTGACGGTCATAATTACTCTACTGGCCATTAAAATTGCTACACCAAGAAGAAATGCAGATCATAAACGGATATTCATTGGAAAAACATATTATACTAGAATTGACATTTGATTACATTTTCACGCAATTTGGGTGCATAGGTCCTGAGAAATCAGTACCCAGAACAACCACCTCTGCCCGTAATAACGGCCTTGATACGCCTGGATAGGAACTGATGACCTTAGCAGTTAAGTCCCATAAGATTTCACACACATTTCAACATTTTATATACGCCTGGCCATTGAGTCAAACAGAGCTTGGATGGCATGTATAGGTACAGCTGCCAATGCAGCTTCAACACGATACCGCAGTTCATGAAGAGTAGTGACTGGCGTATTGTGACAACCCAGTTGCTCGGCCACCATTGACCAGACGTTTTCAATTGCCAAGAGATCTGGAGAACGTACTGGCCAGGTAAGCAGTCGAACATTTTCTATATCCAGAAAGGCCCGTACAGGATCTGCAACATGCGGTCGTGCACTATCCTGCTGAAATGTAGGGTTTCGCAGGGATCGAATGAATGGTAGAGCCACGGCTCGTAACACATCTGAAATGTACGTCCACTGTTCAAAGTGCCGTCAATGCGAACAAGAGATGACCGAGACGTGTAACCAATGGCACCCCATACGATCACGCCGGGTGATACGCCAGTACGGCGATGACGAATACACGCTTCCAATGTCCGTTCACCGCGAAGTCGCCGAACACGGATGCGACCATCATGATGCTGTAAACAGAACCTGGATTCATCCGAAAACATGACATTTTGCCATTCGTGCACCCAGGTTCGTTGTTGAGTGCACCACTGCAGGCGCTCGTGTCTGTGATGCAGCGTCAAGGGTAACCGCAGCCATGGTGCCCGAGCTGATAGTCCATGCTGCTGCAAACGTCGTCGAACTGTTCGTGCTGATGGTTGTTGTCTTGCAAACGTCCCCATCTGTTGACTCATGGATCGAGACGTGGCTGCACGATCCGTTACAGCCCTGCGGATAAGATGCCTGTCATCTTGACTGCTAGTGATACGAGGCCGTTGGGACCCAGCACGGCGTTCCGTATTACCCTCCTGAATCCACCGATTCCATATTCTGCTAACAGTCATTGGATCTCGACCAACGCGAGCAGCAATGTCGCGATACGATAAACCGCAATCGCGATTGGCTACAATCCGACCTTTATCAAAGTCGGAAACGTGATGGTACGCATTTCTCCTCCTTACACGAGGCATCACAACAACGTTTTACCAAGAAACGCCGGTCAACTGCTGTTTGTGTATGAGAAATCGGTTGGAAACTTTCCTCATGTCAGCACGTTGTAGGTGTCGCCACCGGCGCCAACCTTGTGTGAATGCCCTGAAAAGCTAATCATTTGCATATCACAGCATCTTCTTCCTTCGGTTAAATTTCGCGTCTGTAGCACGTCATCTTAGTGGTGTAGCAATGTCAATGGCCAATAGTGTATGTTAACTGTATACTAAGCCGAGTATCAAACTCAGGACTTTACCTTTCACAGGCAAGTGCTCTGCTGACAGCTACGCAAGCCCAACTCATAGTGCGGGGTGTTCAAAAAGTCTCTCCGCAGTGCCGTATGATTGTTAGCCGCGCGTGCCATATGCCGCAGTGAATACACCGAAATGAAACTCAGTGAAATACTAGTTATTAATTTATTGAATATTGATTTTTACTTACGGATTTTCACATTAAATGTTGAACATGTCCCCCCTGTTGTTGGATACACAATTCAATTCGTCTAATCATGTTTCCACACGCAAGCTGTAACATTTCTTCTGTAAGAGAAGCAGTGAATGTGGATATTGCAGTTTTCAATTCATCGATGGTTTTGGACGGTTTTTATAGACAGTTACTTTCGCTGCACCCCAGAAGAAACAGTCAGGTGGTGTTAGGTCAGACAGTCGTGGAGGCCAAAGTCCCTGTTAAATTATGCGATCACAAAAAACATCAGTAAGCAGTGACACTGAAACGCGAGCGGTATGCGCCGTTGCATCGTGTTGTTGATAATAACCATTCAGTATTTCACTTAACACATGTTCTCCTATGAATGGGTACAGAATATCACTGCAGTATCGTTGTACGTTTACAATGGATTTGCAGTAGTACACATACGAGAATTTTGCGAGTTCATGTACCCGGATAAATGAAACCACGCATCAATGAAAAACGTTTCATTAAGAATTCCCCTTCCATTTTGTTGAACGAAATTATTGAATCATTGACAATAGTGCAGTCTCTTTCCATCATCAGTATTTTTCAGTTCTTGCACGACTGTCACTTTGTATGGGAAAAGTTCTAATTTTCTCCTTACAGTTGCGTGGGCCGTTCCGACACTAACATCGATTTTCTGAGCGAGTTTTCTTACTGACTTGTTCGGACTCATAGACATTTCATCGGAAATATCGAGCAGTTTATCCTCAGACAAAACGCTGGGACGACCACTTCTCGGTGCATCTGTCACTGAACCCGTACTTCGAAATTTGTTAGTCAAATCTCGCACAGAATCGCGATGTGGGAGTGTTGTCTCCGGGAAAACCGAATTAAATGTTTGACGAACTGAAACTGTGTATTTACCGCTAGCTTTGAACACTTGTTCAATGGTTAGCATTTTAACAGTGACAAAAACGAAACAAACGAACAAAGGAACTAAACTTAAACGTTCTCGTCAACACGTAACGACACACACCAACGATACTACTGACGCTGGCTGAGATAAACGAAACAGTGGAATCTTGGGAGAGTCCACTTGAAGGGAAGTAACAAGCAGGCGAACAATCATACGGCACGTGCGGCTAACAATCATACGGCACTGCGGAGAGACTTCTTCAACACCCCGTACATAAAACAGTACCGACCCTGTCAAGTTTCCTTGGGATATTCCTAAAATTACGAGGGCTCACTGAAATACAATGGCTCCGAAGTTTTCATCCGAAAACTCTTAAATCTCTTTAAATCAAACAACCTTCACTAACATTACACATATTTATTCTTCAAGTCTACATATTTATTTCTCAACAAAGCCACCCTGGCGGCGAACACATTTCTCCCAACGAGAGATTAGTCTGTTGATATCGTCACATCTACATCTACATCGATACTCTGCAATCCACCTTATGGCGCGTGGTGGAGGGTTATTTCCTTTCCTGTTCCACTCGCAAACAAAACGAGTGAAAACGACTATCTATTTGCCTCCATATGAGCCATAGTTTCTCGTATCTTATCTTCGTAGTCCTTACGCGCAGTGTATTTTAGAGGCAACAGAATCGTTCTGCAGTCAGCTTCAAATGCAGTCTCTTAATTTTCTCAATAGTGTTTTTCGAAAAGAACGTCGCCTTCTCTCCAAGGATTCCCATTATAATTCCCGAAGCATGTCCGTTAACACTTGCGTGTTGTTCGAACCCACAAGTAACAAATCTAGCTGCCCGCCTCAAATTCTTTTAATCCGACCTAGTACGGACCCCAAACACCCTAGCAGTACTCAAGAATATGGCTCAAATGGCTCTGAGCACTGTGGGACTTAACTTCTGAAGTCATCAGTCCCCTAAAACTTAGAACTACTTAAACCTAACTAACCTAAGGACATCACACACATCCATGCCTGAGGCAGGATTCGAACCTGTGACCGTAGCGGTCGCGCGGTTCCTGACTGTAGCACCTAGAACCGCCCGGCCACTCAGGCCGCCTCTCAAGAATAGGTCGAATAGGTCGCACTAACGTCCTATATGCGGTCTCCTTTACAAATGATCCACGCTTTCCTAGAATTCTCCCAATAAATCGAAGTCAACCATTCGTCTTTCCTAACACAATCCTTACATGATCGTTCCACTTCATAATGCTTTGCAATGTTACTCCCAGTTATTTAAACGGCCTGACTGTGTCAAGCAGGTCACCACTAACGCTGTATCCAAACATTACGGATTTGTTTTTTCTACTCATCCGCAGTAACTTACATTTTTCTACATTTAGAGCTAGCTGAGATTCACCACACCAACCAGAAATTTTGTATAAGTCATTTTGCATCCTTCTACAGTCATTCAACTAATGCATCTTACCGTACACCACAGTATCATCAGCAAACTACAGCAAATTGCTACCCATCCTGTCCACCAAGTCATTTACGTATATAGAGAATAGTAGCGGTCCTATCACATTTCTCTGGAGCGCTCCTGACAATACCAATGTTTGTGATGAACACTCGCAGTCGAGGACAACATACTGGGTTCTATACTTTGAGAAGTCTTCGAGTCACGTATCTGTGGACCTATTCCATATGCTTGTACCTTCTTAAACAGACTGCAGTGGGGCATCGTGTCCAATACTTTCCTGGATTCTAGAGATATGGAATCTGCCTGTTGCCTATCGTCAATAGTTTGCAGTAAATCATATGAGAAAAGAGCAAACTGAATTTCGCGCAAACCTAAGTTAGCTATATTGGTCTGAAATTTGGCGGGTCCGTTCTTCCACCCTTCTTGCACACAGGAGTCAACTTATTTATTTTCCAGTGGCTTGGTACTTTGCGCTGGACGGTGGAACCGCGATAAATTCAAGCTAAGCAAGGGTCCATTGCCTTAGGATACCCGTCGAAAAACCGATTTGGGAATTCATCAGAACCTGGTGACTTATTTGTTTTCAACTACTTCAGTCCTTTGTCTACGCCAGGGATAGTTATTATTACTATGTATTCCATACTGGAGGTCAAACGATGGTATGTTTGTACGATTTTACTGCTCAACGATTTTATGAATTAGAAATTTAAAACTTCGGCTTTCGGTTTCGTGGCTTCAACTGCCACACCAGACTGATCAACAAGTGACTGGATGGAAGCCTTAGACCCACTGAGCGATTTTATATAGGATCAGAATTTTCTCGGGTCCTCTGCATAGGCACCGACTTTGGGTATGATCGGTCACTCAAGCAAACCCCAAATTGTGAGTCGCTGTACACAGCATGCCTCCTTGAAAACTGTAGTACCACATTAGCTTTTCGTTATGCTACTATTCTGTAAGTTTTCATCATACCCAATCGGTACTATAACTGCTTGATTCTTGAACATAATTAAAATCAACTCACCTATCGCATTTGTGGGCGGCTGGCTTTTGTAATACACCGCCGTAAAAAGGTTATCTTAAAACAAACGGGTAACTGAATTCGTAGGAATTAAAATCCATGTAGACATGTAGGTGCAGTGACATACGCTACCAGTGAGCCGACATAACCTGCTGCGAAAAGTTCCTCATCCCTTCTAACTAAAACATTCAGTAAATGGACAGTACTTATAACAACTTGGCGAAGTACTTTGTGCTTTAATTGGCAGCTCTGTAACAATTACGAAAGGCAACAGACAGTGAGAGATATTTTTCTTCTGAAATTATGTTGGATATAGTGTAATATCTATTGAATTTGAATTTCCAGACTTCAGCAATTGAATGAAAAACGAAGTAGTCAGAACATGTAAACCACTAGATGTTAATTTGACCTGTGTTACATGCACTTGGAATTATATTACGTCTTCATGTCTTGTGTGTTAAAAACTTCGATTAATAATCGTGATGGTGATATCGAATCAAAAGCTTGTAGCAATAAAGCTGATCAATCTTCGGCATCTCGTGACAAAGAAATCCCAGTTACTGTTTCTGATAATTCCTCGAAAAATGATACTGGTACTGGAAGTGGCAGCCGCAGATGCTAGACTTTCCAAAAACATTGGGTAAAAACGTATAAATGGATTCAGTGTGACGAAAAAGATGTCAGAGTTTATTATTTTTTGTATAGGCTGTGTGTGAAAACAAGAAATTGCCTCCAAAATCAGTTACTGCGAACAAAGATACCTATAATGGATTCGTTAACTTGAAACACGTATGTATTCATTACCAGCGATGGCGAGGCATGACAGAATCTCTGACCAGAGAGTTATTTATCGTTGCTAGTCTGCGCTTGACCACGCGAGTGTTCAGTTGCGAGTTGCACTCTGTCTGCAGTAGTAGTCAGTCGGCAGTAGTGTGTGGCGAGTCGGCAGAGCGAGTAGACAGTTGGATAGTTGTACTCAGTCAGTGCTAGTGTGTAGCGAGTCAGCATGCGTCCGCGGTGTGCTCTGCCCACGAGTCTGGTCAGGAATGTGGTGGACGATATGTATATTATTGTAGAAGGTAATGAAGCAGCATTGCGCTCAGCTAATAACTTATGTTAATTGTAATTAATTTGTTCAAAATGATGCCCCAATAATAACTTTTTATAAAGTAACTCATTTAAAGAAAAGGATTCATTTCAAGCTGAATAATATTTCCTATGCATTCCCTCCAAGAATCAAAATTAAATATAAGCCAGCATTGCACGAAGCTACGCCGAAAAATAAGAGCAGATATAGATGCAGTTTTACTGAGGTAAGAATTTTGGTTTAATTATTTCACAGGGCCGTAGGTCAGCGCTGCTGTCCTTATAAAATTTGTCAGGTTTAATTATTTCTGTTAGGAAGTTACATTTCCTACATGGTTCATTAGTTAATTGACATTATTGTGGTTTTTGGTCAATTTTCATTTATCAATTTTGTGGGGAGTTAACATTTGGCTCATTATCATTGTTTTACATTTCTGTGGGAGGTTACACTTGGCGACCCTGCCAGGATCGTATTTCTTTGAGAATCTTCTGATAAGTAGTCAGATATCTGCTCTTATTTACTTAAATATAATTAGCATTTGGCGCAACGCTTTTACTAATTTTTTGACTTTCTCTCACAGATCATCGGCAATTCGTTGCTCTTTGTTGTATTTGTGTTTGTTGCTTTTTGCATTGTGATTAATTTGTTTTGAGAAAAATGCCGCGAAAAACTGTTAACAGTACATCGCGATGTGTATTGAGTGAATTAACCGACCTAAATAACTTGACCGGTAGTACTTGTGACACACAGTGTAATGATGACAATCCGCCGTTTACTGACAATCAGTGCGTACCGACCACTTGTAATGATTTTTATCTTAACGTTGAACAAACGAATTCAATTGTGTCCTCTGTTAATTTGACGACAATTAATGATGCAGGACGTTCTGTTGCAATGAGCGCTGCCCAGCTTGACACACCCGGTTTGCAGGTTTTACGTGACAAACAGATAAATTTTTCTAATGAAAACGAACAGTGTACTCAAAGTACGGCAGATTTGTTTGATTCTGAGGTAGGGACTAACAGTGAACATCCGATTAGCAAACCTTTTCAAGAATCACAGATTATCCTAATGGATACACAAAACGTGACAATTGCAGGTACACCATCAAACAGCACAGACAATAGAAATGCTAATTTTGGCTCGGATCAAATGATAGCATTATTGCAACAACTTCTTGAATCAAACATACAAATTAGTGAAGATAACAAACAATTTAAGGAAAATTTCAAACAACTAGATAACAATTCCAAAAAAACGTAAAGAAGATCTCAAACAACAACTTAATGAAAATAACGAAAATCTCAAACAACAACTTAATGAAAAATTAGACAACAATTCCAGACAGTTAAATGAAAAATTAGACAACAATTCTAGACAGTTAAATGAAAAATTAGACAACAATTCCAGACAGCTTAGTGAACAGATTAGAGCCGTTGCCGCGCAGTGTCATGATACTAAGGAACAATTACGTGAGGAAATTGAGACTTGTGCTAGGAAAAGTAGTGAGGAAATTAGATCTGTTGCTCAAGAATTAAGGGATATACAAACAGCTGCAACAGAATCACTTAGAGACGAAATTAGTGGAGTCGCTAAACAATGCTCTGAAAAAGCAACACAGTTACGCGACGAGTTTAAATTAATGACAGCAGAACTTTCGCGCACAATGGATGCAAAGATAGACGCGAAATTTGACCAACAGAACAGTCAAATTGACGAACGTTTTAATCATCACCTACAAAACAGTGATACGCGTTTCCGTAAATTTATACAAGATCAGAATAAAGTAAAACGACAAGTGATGGAAACAATTACCGCACAGAGACAGGAAGATAAACGTAAATTGTTTGCGAAAGCAAAAACATACGTAGACAATAATATTGCTACAGTGTCCGACGAAATTAATACCATCAAGCAGCTGAACACAGAATTGCGTGATGAAACTTCCGATCTTAAATCGAAAACAGACACACACACAACAGATTTTCAAACACTGACCGACAGACTCGAACAGTTAGAACTAACACAGGATTCCGATGTCATTAAAGCCGACGTTAAAAAATTAAACGAAACCACACGTAAAATACAAAAACAGATTAATGCCTCTGACACTAAAACCGATGATCAGGTAAAAATACTGACTGAAAAATATGATGAATTGGCCAGTCGTATTGACGTTATTGAAAATAATAGTTAATTCGAAGTTCACTACTTTTCAGCATAAAATGCGTTTCTTCTTTCAGTCTAATAATCCATTTTTGTATATTTTGCAGGAGAAATTATTCATGAAATTAATGTACTATAAGCAGTTGTTCATTAAACCCATGTCATCTTCATTTGCAGCAATAACTCAAAAGCAAATATTGTTATTAATTATCGAACCCAACGCAATGCATTGCTAGCACAAAAAAATGCTTTGTAACTGGCAAATGAATGCCACTGATTAATGTAATAAGATGAACTATGAGGACAATGTTTACTATAATTAGATTAATTATGCCATTTATTAACTCATTTTCAATGATGACTTCTGATGGTTTGTAATTAGGCAATGAGTGCCAGTGTTCTCTGTAAATGACTTCTGATGGTTTGTAATTAGGCAATGAATGCCAATGTTCTCTGTAAATGACTTCTGATGGTTTGTAATTAGGCAATGAATGCCAATGTTCTCTGTAAATGACTTCTGATGGTTTGTAATTAGGCAATGAGTGCCAATGTTCTCTGTAAATGACTTCTGATGGTTTGTAATTAGGCAATGAGTGCCAATGTTCTCTGTAAATGACTTCTGACGGTTTGTAATTAGGCAATGAGTGCCAATGTTCTCTGTAAATGACTTCTGATGGTTTGTAATTAGACAATGAGTGCCAATGTTCTCTGTAAATGACTTCTGATGGTTTGTAATTAGGCAATGAGTGCCAATGTTCTCTGTAAATGACTTCTGATGGTTTGTAATTTTAGGCAATGAGTGCCAATGTTCTCTGTAAAGTTACTCATGAACATTATTCTGTAATACTACGTACATAGTACAGAAATGTTCCACGACTGGGCAATGAGTGCCACCCATTACTAGTGTAATTCTCAATGAAGACTAGTATGTGACTTAATGTCCTCCACCTTCTAACCTAATTACCTGGAATTACTGCAATATCCGTTTGTCCTGTATATCCTCATGATCATGGAGCACTATATTTGGTTTTTGCACTAATTCTACGTTGCTGTAACAGACAAGAACGTGGTGTTGACACGACATGCTGTCCACCACAATGAGCGATGAGATGCTATTATGGTCCCACTGTTTGGTGTACCTAATGTACTACCAAAAGGATAACATGGAATATTACTACGGCATTTCAGTGTCTTGGCTACGCTGATTAATACTTCTGGGAAAAGAACTTTAGATTGCCTCACTTGGTGTTGTGCTTCTGTAGAAAGATATGGACTTTCAGTGCAGCTGCGTGCAACCTAAAGTGCTACAACCATGACGCAATCCTTCCCCTTACTATCCTAATTCTAGTGACATAGTAAAAAAATCATTTTTGTTATCATGATTTCTACTCATCGCATATACATTTTGTATGATTTGCTGATATGTTCTGTACTCATTGTATATATATTTTGTCATTACCTGATATGTTCTGTACTCAGCGCATGTGCACTATATTTACTTCATGTTCTACACCTATATATCTGTATATTCTGTGATTGTAAAGTTAGTTAGTTTAAAAAAAATTTGTTGCTCATGGCAAGTCCAAATGACTCACCATCGCTGCCAAATTTTTGCCCCCCCCCCCCCCCCCCAGTGGAGGGTTATTTATGAAACACGTATGTATTCATTACCAGCGATGGCGAGGCATGACAGAATCTCTGACCAGAGAGTTATTTATCGTTGCTAGTCTGCGCTTGACCACGCGAGTGTTCAGTTGCGAGTTGCACTCTGTCTGCAGTAGTAGTCAGTCGGCAGTAGTGTGTGGCGAGTCGGCAGAGCGAGTAGACAGTTGGATAGTTGTACTCAGTCAGTGCTAGTGTGTAGCGAGTCGGCATGCGTCCGCGGTGTGCTCTGCCCACGAGTCTGGTCAGGAATGTGGTGGACGATATGTATATTATTGTAGAAGGTAATGAAGCAGCATTGCGCTCAGCTAATAACTTATGTTAATTGTAATTAATTTGTTCAAAATGATGCCCCAATAATAACTTTTTATAAAGTAACTCATTTAAAGAAAAGGATTCAAGCTAAATAATATTTCCTATGTATTCCCTCCAAGAATCAAAATTAAATATAAGCCAGCATTGCACGAAGCTATGCCGAAAAATAAGAGCAGATATAGATGCAGTTTTACTGAGGTAAGAATTTTGGTTTAATTATTTCACAGGGCCGTAGGTCAGCGCTGCTGTCCTTATAAAATTTGTCAGGTTTAATTATTTCTGTTAGGAAGTTACATTTCCTACATGGTTCATTAGTTAATTGACATTATTGTGGTTTTTGGTCAATTTTCATTTATCAATTTTGTGGGGAGTTAACATTTGGCTCATTATCATTGTTTTACATTTCTGTGGGGAGGTTACAAACTGCATAGTTCAAGAACTGGGCTGTTGCTCTAAAACGATTCAAATCTCATGAAAAAAGTAATTTGCATATGTGTTGTTAGTACGAGAATTCTAAGAAAAAAGGAGTAAATATTCTGTCATCAGTTAGTCATTCACACAGCAAAAGAAATGCAGGCCGCTACTGTTCGTTTAAGAAATATTTTTACTTCAAAATTGTTCTTGGTTTGCCAAGGATTGTGTCCGAACTGAAACTATGGTTTAAACAGATTAGTTACCAGTGGATGTCTCATGGCATTAATTAATGAAATTATAACATTGAGAAACATGTCTCTTCAGAAAACTTTCATTGAATAAAAGAAAACATCATTTATATACGTTAATGTTGGACGAGACATCCGATATATCAGTTAGGGAGCGGATATCTGTTATGTTTTCGTGATGTAGACCAAAATTTTGCTGATCATGAGTTGTTTTATGTTTTTATGAGCTCTCCTTAACTGATTCAGATACCCTGGTTAAATTTGTGAAGGTTGTAGTGTTAAGATATTCTGTTTCTGTGAACAATTGTCGTGGGCAATGCTATGACAGAGCAACAAAGGTCATCGGTTGTCTACAAGAGTTCAGCCACGGATAAAAGAAATTGAACCGAGGGCTGTTTACATTAATTGCTTGGCTCATTCTCCAAATTTTGTTATTCAAGACTCAACAAAAATTCCAGTGTTAAGAGATATTCTGTCAGTTCTCAAAGATTTGTCTTCATTTATTCATGGTTCACCCAAGAGGCTAGGAAAATGCTGAAATCTTGTACAGTTGCTTTCAGATTCTCATGAATTTGAAGCAGGTCCAGGTTTAAGATCGTTCTGTCCTACAAGATGATGCATGCGTGTTGTATCTCTGTTGTACATTGGTAATAATTATGAAATTATTTGCAGTTTATTAATGATACGTAAGATGAAAGAATGACGCTGGTGCAAAAGCTGAAGGATTTATAAAATGTCTGCAAAAATTTGAAACTGTTTTATATCAAGAGGCTAATTTTTGTATTCCAGTGAATAGATTAACTTCATGCAGTACTTCAAAAAGTGTCATTGAATTTCATCCTTGCTCGCAGTTCTGTAGATTTTTTGTCTTCAATAAAAGGAGCCAGAAATACACATTTTTATCACTTTGGGTACATGCTAAACAAAGGTGTGTTGCACTATAATTAAGTCTCCCCATTGTTTCGCGCCATAGAAAATTGACGTTAGAAATAGGATGTGGAGACAAGCATAATTCATCAGATATTCAAGAATAATCTCGAATTTTATTTTTTGGGATAGTGGGTCAAACAGTAAGCATATTTAAAATCATATTTTCGCCCTAAACACTACCACACCTTCATTAGACAAAGAAAATAGTAGACTTCTTTTTCGGTGACGATTTCGACTGTGTAAGACTGACTCTTCGTAGATATGTTTTGTTGGATATGGTAAAACAGCATAAAGCTACCCTAGAGAGCTTTGAAATTGTAGTACAATACTTGAGTAGGACAGAGGATGACAAGTGTGTAGCTCTGGAGAACATGATACCAGAATATGTAAAATTATTGCGACTTCTTTTAACGATACCTTTATCCAAGTGTACGGCAGAACGTTCTTTTCTACTCACCGAAGACTCAAAACTTAACCACAATCACCATAAACCAAGACCGGTTAAATCACGTAGCATTACTGAACATCCATTCTGATCTCGCAAGGGAACTGAACCTGGAACCTCTAATCAACGAATTCATCAGCAAAACGACTGTCAGGAGGAGCACGCTACAGTCTCTGCCTATCTAGGTGAGTATTCATGTATTTAAAGTTACTTTTGTAACATTCACATTTACTATAATTATATAGAGGGTAGTTACGAGTTTTAAAGTGTAAAATGAAAAGCGTACCCCCAAGACTTTCAAAAGTCGGCGCCTATGGTTCTCTACCAGATCCTTTGCTACGTTATGACAGTGGTAGTAGTTGTATTCTTCGCAGATAATCTTTTCACAGACGCACGAATCTCTACTACCCTTTGCTTGTCATCATTTGCGTGTTCTCTATTGAACCGGGAGTGCAACAGCCTCTGCTTCCTCGGTAGTTTCCGAAAATCGTTATTAAGCCATGATGGGTCTCTTCCGCCCTTAATCCACTTACTAGGTACATAATTCTCTATACCATGATTTACATTCTGCTTAAACTTTGCCCGTAATTCCTATACCTTCATCCTAGTGGAACTAAGAGATGCCAATTCAGTCTAAGTGAGATGCTAACAACTGTTTGCCTGCTCTTTCTAGCAGAAACACTCTCCTAGCCTTCTTAGCTGATTTATTAACTTTAGTAACTGTAGTTGCTAAATGACAGCATGATCGCTAATCCCTGTTTCTGTACAGATGTTGTCGATAAGGTCCGGACCCCTTTTGTAACTATAATATCTAAGATATATCCATTGCGTGTAGGCTGCCGAACTAAATACAATTTTCTGAATATGTGTTCAGAAGTACTTCGTATGACTTTCTGTCTGTACCCCCTGCAATGAATCCTAGACATCCCAGTCTATACTCGGTAGGTAAAGTGGCCTCCAACTAATAACGCATGAGCTGGGCATCTAAGCGCTTCTGGCCGGCCGCGGTGGTCTAGCGGTTCTGGCGCTGCAGTCCGGAACCGCGGGACTGCTACGGTCGCAGGTTCGAATCCTGCCTCGGGCATGGGTGTGTGTGATGTCCTTAGGTTAGTTAGGTTTAAGTAGTTCTAAGTTCTAAGGGACTTATGACCTAAGATGTTGAGTCCCATAGTGCTCAGAGCCATTTGAACCATCTAAGCGTTTCTGACATAGACATTCTTTGAATGCCTCTAGAACTGTCACAGAAAAAACGGGTGGCCGGTAAAAACATCCAACGCTTAACTTGATTTCACTTAGGCCTGTTATACGCGACCAGGTTACTTCTCAGTCTCACGCAACTCAATAGAGACAACTTTTTTGTCAACTGCAATAAATACTACCCCTCCTATGACCTCTAGTCTATCTTTGCGATACATTTTCCATGACCCACTAAATATCTCAGAGCTTTCCATTTTGGGTTTCAGCCAGCTCTCGGCCCCCAGAATAATTTGAGCGCGATAACTTTCCCGGAGGGCACAAAATTCAGGAACTTTGTTACGAATACTTCGACAGTTACTGATGTCTTTACTTTGAATGCGGTCTGATTTCCCTTACCGTGAATCGACTGGCGAGTGTTCATCAGATTACCTGTAGCTACCACCTCACCTAAAAAACCTCCATGTGCATTCCGCAAATACTGTGCTATCCAAGTAGCTGCTTTCTTTGTGTAGTGTACCCCTGATCTGTCACGGGGAGTCCTATAAAACACAACCGATAACTCACGTCTAGAAATCTGCAGCCAAAATCGTCGACGAATCCTGTATCTGAGACTAGTGTTGCGAGACGTCCGTCTTTCCGGGACGTCCAGTATTTCCGGCATAATTTTAAATGTCCCCCTGGAACAGGCTCTATCACGTATTTCAACCTTGTTCCATTATCACTGCCAAATCTTTTGCGCTGCAGCTGGCAAGTACCTATTATCTACGTACTTACCGCAGGAAGAGAAGACTAGCTCGGCTATCAGTCTATGAAAGTACCGGGCGGGGCCGATATTCACCGCTGATCACCCTTCGCAAAGCGCCGCGCGTCTCTGTTTGCCTCTGTCTGTTTCACATTCTGCTATTTGTTTGGCCTTCACGGACGTATATAAGGGGGGTCCAGGGGATCCAGACTCCCCCCCCCCCCTTGCATAGTTGACACAAAAAATGCCAATAGAAGAATACCCGATTTTGAAACCCCGTACCACTAAATAGTCGCGCACTGCGCTTGGTTTACGTAGGAGGAATGAGGCTACAAAAAATAGCTGTGCCCTGCGGCAGGGTGTCTATCTCCACCCTCACTATGTGTGCAACGGAAATGAGTGCAATCTTGCCAACCGTAGGGGAATTCCGCTACGCTTATTGGAGTTTTTTGGCCTTCGTGGCGTAGCGACGAAATTCTGAAATTGTTAAAAATGTAGCGCAATTCAACTTTCTTTGGCGAAATGTAAAACCCTCGTAAATTTTCACTGCCAAGTACAAAACGTGTAATATATGCACGGGAATGCAGATACCGAACAGTCTTTCTCCATGATGACAGACATTAAAACTAAAAGACATATTAAGCTACTCGTAGAAACGTTAAGTGACTTGTTGAAAGCATGACTCTCGTGGTCGTGCGGTAGCGTTCTCGCTTCCCACGCCCGGGTTCCCGGGTTTCGATTCCCAGCGGGGTCAGGGATTTTCTCTGCCTCGTGATGGCTGGGTGTTGTGTGCTGTCCTTAGGTTAGTTAGGTTTAAGTAGTTCTAAGTTCTAGGGGACTGATGACCATAGATGTTAAGTCCCATAGTGCTCAGAGCCATTTGAACCATTTGAAAGCATGACTAGACATCCAAAACAAGAGCCGTTATTGATCATTATTATATTTCGTATACAATTACGGAAGAACAGTTCCGTAATTTTGAAAAACGTATCAATTATTTTCTGAGAATTGAAGGTGATCAATATATTCGATAAAAAAGCTACTTATCATATTAGCCGTATTCCCAGTGTCAACGGCGACCCCTGAAAGATGTTTCCCGACTATGAAGAGGCTAAAAACTTACATAAGGAATAAAATGGGAGGTGAAAGACTTACTGGTCTTGCTCCAATGAGGCCGGCCGCGGTGGTCTCGCGGTTCTAGGCGCGCAGTCCGGAACCGTCCGACTGCTACGGTCGCAGGTTCGAATCCTGCCTCGGGCATGGATGTTTGTGATGTCCTTAGGTTAGTTAGGTTTAAGTAGTTCTAAGTTCTAGGGGACTGATAACCACAGCAGTTGAGTCCCATAGTGCTCAGAGAGCTCCAATGAGTTTTCATCGTGATTTGGCGGTGCAACTAGAATGTGAAAAATTGTTAGTAAGTTAGCAGCAAGACGTAAAAGTCTAAATATAATACTTTAAATTAAAGTAATTAATGTTTATTTTTAAATTAACTTACGACCTGAAGTTATAGCAAAATGCCAAAGTGCCACAATTTAAATACAAAGACTAATATAATAATATTATTTCTTAATGTAAATGATTAATAATGATATTCAAAAATTCATAATTACCTCCAACGTTAGGTTACAATTAGTTGCTTTTTCATAAATAAATACCTCAACAGCTACAATACATATGTTTTATTTTAAGATGCTTGGATCAATTAGTGTTTCTCTACAGTTTTACCCGCATGTAATATGGATGCTAACGTATTTGTGGGTTTTTTAATTTCTGCTTGATTGACTCTATTGGCGTTAACAGCAAAACCTGTTTATGTGGTGGGCGAAGACAGGTTTACCTTCCTAAATGATCGTGTTGGACACCCCCCGCCCTCCCCCCATGCAAAAGCTGTAGGTACGTTCCTGTTGTCCTTCTTACTTCCTTTCTACAATTTCGCAGTAACAGTTTCGTTCGTTTGCTAACTCGTTTAAATGCTATGTCAACACGTGTATTGGAACGATTTTTTAATTCCATTCTAGTTTAAAACTTCGTTTTGTTTTGCGAGAATTGCTGAATGTTGAACGAGTAACGTTTGTGATTTATTTCTAAAACCATAAACAAAATAAGTAATGTGACAATGACCCAGATAATTGATCTAGAAATGGTAGAATACTTTCTAAGAATGCCAGAAGGTCTGGTAAGTTCATCCGAACTGAGACTAACAAGGAATCTTTAGTAAGGTTCATTTGAAAGTGTTGTGTTAATAATTATGACAGAAAAAATATTAACTGTTATTGATTCAACTTGTGCAGACAGAAAATGAGGGTCCGGGAGATGCAGAGATCAACCTTCTATGGGATGTATGTATTACACTTCACAAAGTGGACATCGCAGACATTCAAGAAATGTTCAGAACAAACCATTAGCTTGCACCTGAATGAAACATTGCGCGCCACAGTGATCACAAAGTTCGCACGGTCAAGATCGAGGGCTAACTCCCAACGTTCAGCTAGAAATCCACTCGTAAAAAATACATGCATCTAAAATCATATTGGTGTAACGGGGTGATGAGAACTGACAGAATGAGATGGCTTGCAACAGAATGCGAAACAGTCTGTCGTGGAGCTTATCGTGAAATTGGCTATCCTTTAACACGTAGCTGCAGATAGCGCGATAATATGTTTTATAGGCAAGGAAATAAGCAAACATCCAGAGGCTGAATTTGTCAAGTGGTTCCAGGTGGTGTGAATTGCAATGTAACACACTTTTCAAGAGGAGACTGAAGGAGAATGATTTTTATACGCAGACCAGCAATCAAACAAACGCAAGTTATTTCGACCAGTTATTGACCACAGGCAGTGCTCATACCATAGTTTGGGTTCTCTTATGCGCATTTTCCCACTCTTGCTTGCTTTCACCTAAATATTCCCCCCTGCCCTCGCAAGATCACGAACACGAGAAAGAATCGTATGGGACAGAGCACCTCCAATTTCTCGCAGCACAACAAACAACTTTCCACCCAATTTACCATCGAGATTAACAGTCGGCGTAATTGTATAAGAATACATTAAGACAATTATGTTAGCTGGTCTTGATACAACTCTTTCGGTACCTCTAATTTCGAGGGTTCCTTTCATATGCATTTGTTCTTCAAATCCCGATTGCTGGGCACTGAAAACAAATTCCTTACTGAAAGATGGTATAAGTTTGTTTCTCTCATTTACAAATTTTCTAGCCGATTCCGTAGTTTGCAGTGCATCGTCAAGTTGACGCTTTGTTTGAAATTTCGTTATCTTACGTCTTACAATTCTGTAGCCCTGTGTGAAGTTATTGCAAGCACCCAGTTTTAATCCGCCAGGAAAGTTTCATATCAGCGCACACTCCGCTGCAGAGTGAAAATCTCATTGTGGAAACCCACTGCTTCCCTTGACATCACTATAATCTGGGTTGCTCGCAACTTGATGTGCATAACGTAATAGGCTACTATCATGCTCTCACCCTGTAAACAATATAGATCATCCTTTAAGCGCGCAAACACCAATATTTGTAACTAGTGTGTCTTGTCTTCCCATGAATATCCGTAACTCCTCTTATCCACTACACGGTCATATTTCTACGGACGTATTCAGATCTGTTTATAACTGTTTCTTTACGATGCTGCGGGTGATCTATCATGTACGTTATTATGTTTAGTACTCGCTCCTTGGATAATAATTGTGCCTTACTGCGTTTCGCCGGAGACGGGATTTGTGGCTCCTTGTCCGACAAGGATGATTAACTGCATGGCTCTACTCCCTTTTCGTTATCACTTATACTTGTTAAGCAGTTATGTCATCACTGTACTCCTCAAGTACGTCGTCCGCACAGTTGAGTGTACACGACACCACACCTTCCAATGACTCAGCTTCCAGAAACGGTAATATTTCATCTGCCACTTGTTTCTCACCCTGCGAAATTCCTTGAGTTACTTTCTAACGAACTTCGGCAACAACTGTTGCAGATATAATGCAGTGCTTGCTTTGTTTATCGTTGCCATTGCTCTGCTTTGTATCAAAGCTATTAGCACTGTTGTGAGTTACTCACCGACTAATCAGTTTAACTACGTTCTGTAGCCTCATGCTGTGCTCTCAGTGGTATACCTCCAGCCCTGTCCCCTGATGGATTTAGCAACCAATAGTGTGGTTGCACGGCAGAAAGCATGTGGAGCGTCGAATGCCCAACATCAATGGCCTTTTGCGACCTCGCACTGAGTGATGTGGTTGGACCCCAGTGAAATACATTCTTTGATATAACAAGTGTTTTTTCACAGGAACGAAGCCAAATACAACTTCTGAGAATAATGTCTACACAATTTGAGGACAGCAAACATCAGGGGAGATTCACAACTATACAGTCCCACGAGCCTGGGAGGTCGTAGGCAGCCAACTGGAGACCAGTAAGGTGTCACATCGACACGATCCGAAGAGGCGATGAGTTCGTGGGCAGTCTCAATGAATATTACGGAGCGGTACTCTAGGAGCAGCTGCTGAAACCGTAGCGTCGGACGTGGCTCAGGACGAGCGCGATACCTTGGTGTGCAGCAGCAGCGGCAGCGGTAGACCGAGTCTGTGGCGGAGACGCTTAGCAGAGACTTGACTTGTGGCGGCTGTTGCTTACTCCGAGCTCGCGGCGTAACTGGCCCTCCCTAGACGGAGCTCCGACCCGAGTACATGCCTGCATAATGATGCATTCATGGTAGGTATCACGTGAGCACGTGACCACGCAGGCTGTGTGCTGCGACTTGCACGTCACGTAGTGGGGAGACAAGCGCTCCCGGGCGCCGTGGCGGCTTGACTGTACCCAGTACCTTGCCTCTTACATTTACAACCTCCTAGGTGAGCCAGGGGCCATACGTGGCCCGCGGAATATACACCGAAGTGTGGTGATCGAAATATGCAAGGGGCAGCCCGGCAGAAACCACAAGGGTAACAAATACATTGGTTCTCGAAGGTCAGAACTTTCCAATAGTTTCTACTTTTAGTGAAATTACGAAACGATTTAGAATTGTATATTGTGGTACTAGTTCTTCGAGAGTAGACCTGCATGACAGCAGCCTGTGGATTTTTACCATTTGTTGCACAGTGCCTGGTTTTTTTGTTGAAGGTGAGAAGCGGCTGGTGAGCCCTGAGTGCCTTCAGTGCATATGCTTGGCCCAAGGCTGCGATATGGAAAAGGTGTGCACGGAAGCAACGATAAGCTGCGGCCCCTTCCAGATCTCAAGGCCCTTCTGGCTGGACGGACATCAGCCTGTCATCCCGGGTGATCTACATACCGATTTGTGGGGTACGTATAACTTCTTTTCTCCGAAATGGCCCAACATAGAACGGAAAAAAAGGATAGGAGACGTGGAAGGGCGAACCCGGGCTGAGCACATCATTTTCCCCTAAGAAACTACACATTTACTTCAAAATATACCAACGATAATTAAAAACCACGATCTTCCCTTCCACATGATATACAATAATGAACAGCAAGTTTCTCTTACATAGGCAGTATTTAAGACAAGAGAAATATCAATTTAAACAACAAGATTCACCTACACAAGCAAATTTAAAACGGAGAAACAGTAACTGAAATAACTGAAATTATCACAACATGGTTTTTTGTTGTTACGTGGGGTCGCGTCAGAGACATGAAGGTCAGCTTTGCTTTTTAAATGTGTTACTATAATTTGGTACTCATTTTCTGATAGCGGCTATCGAGACGAATTCAATGACGTTTAACAGCAAGGTCTTTGAAGGTTAACGAAAATCACAAAGGTTTCATGAACGTCCATTTACAGAAGATGTTCGAAGTGATGACCGATGGTATCAATGCAGTGTTGCAATCTTCTTATCATGGATTGAGTGGTATTCCTTGACACATCGTGACTTATCGAAGCACATGCTCTGACAAGTCTCTCTCGCATTCCTTCAGGTGTAGTTGGAACGTCTTCATAAACAATGTCTTTTACGAATCCTCACAAGAAAAAATCCAGAGGCGTCAAGTCTGGTGAACGATCCGGCCACGACACATCTCCTCCGCGTCCATTCCAACGATTAGGGAATTGTCTCTGCAACTCATTTATAGCCATCAGCGAAAAATGTGCCGGACACCCATCGTGTTGATACCACATTCTGTTCCTTGTTCCTAAAGGTATTTCTTACAATAACGGATATAATGTTTCTTGCAGGAATGTGGTGTACTTTCTACCATTAAGATTTCTTTCGATGAAATAGGGGCCTATAATTCTGTCCTCCAGAGTTCCTCACCACACATTCACCGACCATGGTTTTTGGTGTGCAACTTGCTGCAGCCAACATGAATTTTCAGTTGCCCAATAATGCATGTTATGCAAATTAACATTTCTATGGTTCGTGAATGTAGCCTCGTCAGTAAATAAAATCAAATTAATAAATGTGCCATCCCTCTGAATCTGAAGTTGAGCCCATCGGCAAAATTCAATGCGACGCATACAATCCATACCAGTTAATTCTTGGTGGAGACTAATATGGTAAGGATGGTATTTATGGCGATTCAGAACACGAACAACACAACTTTCGCTCATGCCAGATTCCCTTGCGATTTGACATGAACCAACACAAGGATCTCGAACCACAGTGGCAGGAGTACCAATTTCCGCTTCCTCGTTAGTAACTTTCCTTTTCCTGATTTGTTTCCGATGCGTTAAAGATCCAGTTGTTCTCAATTTATGATACACATATTCAAATGTACGACGTGTAGGATGAGTACATTGAGGATATCTTTCAGCGAATAAGTCTCTAGCTCTCACTGAATTTCGTTGGCATTCTCCGTAAATGAGAAGCATATCGGCTTGTTCTTCGAAGTAATACAACATTCACATTCGCTTGATTCGACGATACTAGTCTTACCGTTCCTATTAGTGTTGTATTGCGAAACCATCGAATGGTGTTTACTTGTCAATGGCAAGTTAGATGGATACGCCGTATTCGGCGAATATTTACTATTTGCACCATATACGAGGGAGAATTGTCAGAGCATGTACTTCGATACGTGCCGAAGTGAAAAGGAATACCACTCAGTCCAAGATAAGAAGATTGCAACACTGCATTGATACCAATGGTCATCACTTCGAACACCTTCTGTAAATGGACGTTCATGCCACCTTTCTGACCTCCGCTGACCTTCAAAGACCTTGTTGTTACACATCATTGGATTTGTCTCGATAGTCGCAATAGTTTATCAAAATCGCACATGTTTTACAAAATGAGACAAACGTAAGTTACTCTTAAATTAGCTATCATATTAACATATTGAAGTTCGTATTTTGATTTTTCACTTTTATATTCAATCTTTGTATCGCAATGGAATATTTTCTTCTGCATTAATCGTCTTTTTAGCACCTTTACTGAAAAATCGATATGATTTGCTTTCTTAATGTAAATTGTACTGCCAACATTCAAGTTGGTAGCTTCATACTATTTTTTAAGTCAGGTTCATTTGTTTTACAAACTCATGTGTTCTTTAGCTTAGTGTTCGGTTCCTTGTTCATACTGCGCATTATTTATAGAGGACTTATTTTTTACTTTTACATTCACTTTTAATTTTCTCAACATACGAAATGAAGAATAATTTTATTCATTTATTTACTTAAAATTTTTCACTAAATATTATGTATTGTGAATTGTAAGAGACGTTTTGTTTCTTATACATAATTATTTAAAATAATATATCAGATATCTTATTCCTGAAAAGAGCATGTATTTTCATGTTCATTTTGTGGGTTGCTGAAACACTCTTTCTATGAGTGATTAATATAAATAGTATAATTAGTGATAAAATGCACATGAACATGGCTTGTCAATTCGCTGATGCATTTAAAATCTTGAAGCAAGTCGTAAGAGATACTTTAAATATGTTTTTTTATTTACCGATAGAACTCAGTAGAGATAAATTAACAACTGGTAGAGTATCGTTTCATGACAATATTAGATTGATGGATGACATGCATGACCTGTACATAAAACTTGTGCTTGTGGTTTGCTGGGATGTTTCCTTTGAAAGGTCATGGCCGACTTCCTTCCCCATTCTTCCCTAATCCGATGAGACCGATGACCTCGCTGTTTGGTCTCCTCCCCTAAAACAACCCACCCAAACCCAATCCTTGTGGGTTATCAAATTATACAAGTACATTATTCAATTCAGATCCATCGTGTTCTGAAAAAATCCCCAGCAGAATTAAGTGTAGTAAAGGTGATAAAAACGAAATTTTGATAAAAGAAATTATTGAGTACTACAGTCCAGATGTAGGTAGACTCACATAGACATTCGATAATTAGTTGCATAGACTGAAGAAATGAAAAGAATTTGTCAAAATGCTTACACAAATAATAATTGAATTTGTTTAGATGAATGATGTTAGATATTTAATCGATAAATTTATGGTTATTGGTGGAGAACGAAGAGAGAGAAATAAAAATAACCTGAATGAAAAGGTGAGAATAACTAAAATTTTAACAATAAGTTTCAGTGTATTCATTGCCAGTCATTAAAAGTGATCCATATTTGATTACATTCTTAAATAAGTTACCATACATACCTTGGAGATCAAAGAAACATGACAAATAATTATTTAATTACATGACCAATAAGCTTGATTTTGAACGCTTATTTCTGGTTATAATTACTGTGGGCTGGAAACTAAATTAGAAAAAAAATTATGCTAAGAAAGTAAATAATATAATATTTCACAGTCATCATAAAGATATGGAACATAATCATAAAGTAAATAAAATGTTATAAGTTAAAACAACAGGAAGACTGTACAGCACAAATTTTTCAGGTGGAAAAAATTAGCAGCTACAGCTGTTAGAAGGATTATGGAGAAAGGAAATTAGGAATGGGTATTGAAGTGGAGGATAATTGTTTGGATGGCTGATTCTAACTATATTTTGCATCCTTTATAAATTAATACATTTAGTATTAAATATAATATTACTTCTGCTGGAAGAACTAAACCAAAATCTATAAAGATAGATGCAGTGGAAATGGAATGTAGCAGCAACATTGCCTGTAAAGTGGACATGACTGGTCATTGTGAAGACAAAGCTATAATAAAGCTGTGATACCATTTATTAACAATACTGCTATCAGATACAGTCACCGAAACGTTAAGAAAATTGTTACACAACAATTATTTTAAACCAGCACAATAATTACTAGAAAAATTTAATTGATTCAAAGTCAATAACAATAATATCCAAAACAATAAGACAAAAAATCAAGAAATATAGGATTGCCCATAGTTAGTTAACAGTCAAACTACATCATTCTTCAACATATCTCGCAAAATCTCACAATTCATAATTGTGGCTCAATCATACAAGAAATTCTCAGTGACAGAATAAGTCAACAAGTTAACACTAAAATTCTAACATAAGAGCCCTAAGATAATATCGTACTAAAATTATGTAGAACAAAATACATCGTACATCACAGTGCTGAGCCAGATTGTTACGCTAATTGAAAACCTTTCTCCTCGCACACACACGTCATCCAGAACTATGAGTATTATCAGATAGTAAGTTTACAAGAAACCTGTAGCTCTTTTGCACATCAATCCAGAAAGGTATTATGATACCAAATCCAAATACTGGCAAATTAAGAAATAATGTTTTGAAAGTATCAACAAGAACCTGCTCAAAGGCTTTCCCACAAACAAACTGGAATGAGGCAAAACAAGTTAGGCGAGGTCACTGTATGATAACTGTAGTAGTCGGAGTCGGACATGATAAAGAGACATTGGCCGACAAGCCGAGGGCGTCGACGGTAAGTCACTGAAAACCACGGGAAGACACCAATTGTGACGGACGAAAACGAAGACAACACGACATATAACAAGTGTAGAGAGTAAACCAGATCGAGAGCCTATATGTACTAATGTCAGGAACCAAAAAACACTGAGTACAGTTAACAATACGAGAGCGCAGTCGGAACACGACTAATACCTGTTTTTTTTTTCTTTTTTGTGTGGAAGGTGGGAGTCAGCGCCACCATTGGATCTCGGTCTTACTGTCTTGGTATAAGTGTAAAAATTTTTCTATCCTACAATGACATCATTCCAATGACATCACTGGAGTGTACGTTGACGATGTGGCATTGGTACTTCAAGTCCTGTACCACGCTCCGATGGTGGAAGTTCTAGGTTGTAAGTAATAGGCAACACAACTACATTTTTTTTTTTTTTGATCATCAGTCTACTGACTGGTTTGATGCGGCCCGCTACAAATTCCTTTCCTGTGCTAACCTCTTCATCTCAGAGTAGCACTTGCAACCTACGTCCTCAATTATTTGCTTGACGTATTCCAATCTCTGTCTTCCTCTACAGTTTTAGCCCTCCACAGCTCCCTCTAGTACCATGGAAGTCATTCCCTCATGTCTTAGCAGATGTCCTCTAATCCTGTCCCTTCTCCGTAGCAGTGTTTTCCACATATTCCTTTCCTCTCCTATTGTGCGTAGAACCTCCTCATTCCTTACCTTGTCAGTCCACCTAATTTTCAACATTCGTCTATAGCACCACATCTCAAATGCTTCGATTCTCTTCTGTTCCGGTTTTCCCACAGTCCATGTTTCACTACCATACAACTACATAGGTCGTAGCCTGTGGAAATTAAATGTTGCCCACCTGACTGCCCCTAAGTTCTGGCAGATAGTTGAGGACGCATGGACCCTATGTCATCGACATCGCTTCACCTACACATCCACCCTACCCTGGTGGCTAAGCTGTGTGAAACTGGCTCTGCACAGGCCAGTGATATGGCAACGACGTCAAGGCTTAGCATGTGAGGACCATACATGTCTGTTACACGATTCTACAAGATTGCACTTCGATGGCGTTCTCTCCCACCTGTCAGGTGATAGTACATCAAGCTAAAGCAGGGATCACTCCACTGCTACGATGATGCTTGGAAGAGACCATTGTTAGGTCCCACATCAATGACTGTATGCTTCACAAAACGCTGTCAATGTACCAGCTCCTTACAGAATGGCGGCGTCGTCATCGAGCTCTCATACACAACCTTACCCATGCAGAAGGACGACGACATACTGTACAATGTGGCGTTGGTCACACTTTCCATTCCTTTTATCCAGTTATGTGCTGCCATCCTGCATAACCCAACCTTAACTGAGGAGTAAGCGGCACTCACCATAAACACCGTACCAGAGGACGTCGCTTTAGAACTTCAAGAAGTCGTGGTCATGGACAAAGTCCTAGATGCTATCAGGGCGGAAGCTGCCAATAAGTCCCCAGGACATGACGGCCTCTCTCAGAAATTTAAAATGTTTTAACTACCTGTTGGTTCCTAATTAGAAGTCCATATATTGTGAACTGTTGTCCCCGACAATGACAATCTCAGACACCTTCCTTGATGAGGTCATTATCCCAGTCCCTAAGCCGCAAGGGCGATCGAGGATCTGTGATTACCAGCCCATCACTCTACTCAACAGCAACATAAAAGTTTTCACTTGTTTGTTGGCATCATGACCAAAGAAGGCGGCACTATACGTCACATCCCTCAACCACACTTCGCTGGGTGGTGACAATAACATTTATGTGGCCCTTTTTCCGTTAAAGGGACATGATCGCACTCGCCAGGTCGCGAAATCTACCTGATGCACTGGCATCGCTTGACTTCAGGCATTCGACCGTGTCGATCACATCTTTCTGATGACAGTCTTCCAGTACATCGGTTTTCGGGCTCATATATTAACAGTGATAATACGCTTCTTGAGCGACACGACTTCAAGAATATAGCGGACGCTTCAACGCGCCTCTAGGGATTGTGCGCTCCGTCCGACATGGTTGCCTACTTTCCACGATATGGTATGCTTTGGCATAAGAACTCCTACTCCACGGACTGCGCTAAAGCCTGATGGGTCTCATTGCAAGGACACCACTTCTGTTGTACGGATTATCTGATGATCTCGTCCTATGCCTACAAAGTGAAGATGGTGTTCGCATGGCCCTGACGAGGGTGGCGACATATAGTGAGGCGTTGGGCAATTCTCTTAACGTTTCCAAACCGCAGGGTCTGCTCACTGGAGAGGGCCTACCTTAGAGATGTTTCCTCTAAGCGTGGCCCCACTGTCCACTGCTTTGACATTTATTTTACGAAAAATCTTCATTATTTGGTAATAACAAGCAGTAGACATCTTTTCCAATGATCAGGGCTGGCCTAATTGATCACTTGACTTTGTTCAGCGTGAACGATACATGAATGTCTGCCACGACTCACGTGTCCCTAATGCGTTACAAGAGTGCCTGTCCCGATTACCGTCACCCATCATATGTTGATGGCGATGGGATCCTTTGACTGTACTCGGACGTTATTCAGACTTCAATAATTCTCCCCTGGCCCCCCAACTGGAGTTGGCTTATTCCATGTGCCGGACAGAGTTACGGCACATTTTGTTAGCTCCCAACTGGAAGTCCGGCGCTGTTGCCTGAAGAGCCTCACCGGACTACTTTTAGATGAATATGACACATTACAAATGCATTGGCTCATCAATCCCATCGAACAAAAGTTACCCCAGTCATATGGTGTCGTGTATGGGAAACGGTGCATGCATGCTTTCTCGACACGAGCGTCCAATTTGGGGGATATATCACCGGCAATGACAAACAGGTCAACCAACTTCGTTTGCACAACATCCGTTTCGCTGATACATTCCTATGTGTTCACTGTGGTGTGGACGACATACAAGCCCGCCGATTCTCAGGTGATCTGTGGTCTGGAGACTCGCGTAGCGTATCTTGGCTTTCCTTATCCTACAGACAGCTGCTCAGATCACTTTCCAGATGCTTTTATTCCCAGACGTGATTCATTACTCTGCAACGAAAACTAATGCTGTGAATTGATACGCAGCCATGTGGTCCTCTACCTTTTTGGTCCCGACAAGAAATTGGAACTGGGTTATTGGACGTACCTTAATGATCGGCACTACATATTTGTTTGCAAACCGAGATACTTTAATCTGCCAGGAAGTTTCATATCAGTGCACACTCAGCTGCAGAGTGAAAATTTTGTTCCAATTAACCCATGTAGAAAGAAGGCAAAAACTATTCAAAGTAAAAAGTTAGATCGTCGATTTAAACATTTTAAAGAGTTTGTCTAAAATATTAAATATTACATGCTTTTCAGTTTTCACTTTTTAATATATCAGATATATATACATTTCGAAGAAGCCATGAAGGAAATGAAACAAAGGTTCAAGAGCGGAATTAAAATTCATGGTATTAGGATATGGATGACAAGATTCGCTGATGACATTGCTGTCCTCGGTGAAAGTGAAGAAGTAAAGAGTTCACTGAATGGAATGAGCACTCTGCTGGGTACAGAACATGGAATAGGAGAAAATCGAAGAAAGAAGAATAGGGAGGAACTTAACATCAGGATTGGTGATCACGAAGTAGATGAAGGATTTCTGCTGCCTAGGTTGCAAAATAATGGCGGATGGAGCTGCAGAACACTGGCAAAAAGGACATTCCAGGCCAAGAGAAGTCTACTAGTATCAAATATAGGCATAGGCCTTAATTTGAGGTGCACAGGGTTGTATAGTAGTGAAACTTGAACTGTGGAAAACCGAAACACAAGAGAATATAAGCATTTGAAATATGGTACTGCAGACGAATTTTGAAAGCTAGGTAGACTGATAAGGTAAGGAATGATGAGGTTCTGCTCAGTTTCGGAAAGAAATATGTGGAAAACACTGACAAGGAGAGGGGACAAAATGATAAGACATCTCCTGAGATATCAGGGAATGCCTTCCATGGAACTAGAGAAAGTTGTAGAGGGCAAAAACTGTAGAGGAAGACAGAGATTGGAACCCATCCAACAAATAATTGAGGACGTAGACTGCAAGTGCTACTCTGAGATGAAGAGGTTGTCACTGGAGAAGAATTCGTGGCGGGTCGCAAACCAGTCAGAAGACTGATGGCTCAAAAAAAGAAAACACGGACCTGCTTTAAATCTTAAAAACACATAAGACAACCCACTCCGGTTTCGTAAAGTAAAGCTTTACGTTCCAGCAACATAGTGATAAAATAATTAAAATTTTAAAAACCCTTACTTAGTTCGCCTGATAAGGCTCATAAATTTCAGTATATTAAACACACACAGCATTGTAATTTCTGCTCCAATCAGACGTTCCAAACATCAGTTTAACTAGAAGGGCTAGAGATACAGACCATAACCAATAGCAGATTATACAGGGTGGTCCATTGATCGTGACCGGGCCAAGTATCCCACGAATTAAGCGTCAAACGGAAAAACTACAAAGAACGAAACTTATATAGCTTGAAGGTGGAAACCAGGTGGCGCTATGGTTGGCCCACCAAATGGCGCTGCCATAGGTCAAACGGATATCAACTGCGTTTTTTTAAAAATAGGAACCCCCATTTTCTATTACATATTCGTGTAATACGTAAAGAAATATGAATGTTTTAGTTGGACCACTTTTTTCGCTTTGTGATAGATGGCGCTGTAATAGTCACAAAAATATGGCTCACAATTTTAGACGAACGGTTGGTAACAGGTAGGTTTTTTAAATTAAAATACAGAACGTAGGTACGTTTGAACATTTTATTTCGGTTGTTCCAATGTGATACATGTACCTATGTGAACTTATCATTTCTGAGAACGCATGCTGTTACAGCGTGATTACCTGTAAATACCACATTAATGCAATAAATGCTCAAAACGATGTCCGTCAACCTCAATGCATTTGGCAATACATGTATCGACATTCCTCTCAACAGCGAGTAGTTCGCCTTCCGTAATGTTCGCAAATGCATTGACAATACGCTGACGCATGTTGTCAGGCGATGTCGGTGTATCACAATAGTAAATATCCTTCAACTTTCCCCACAGAAAGAAATCCGTGGACGTCAGATTCGGTGATCGTGCGGGCCATGGTACGGTGCTTCGACGACCAATCCACCTGTCATGAAATATGCTATTCAATACCGCTTCAACCGCACGCCAGCTATGTGCCGGACACCCATCATGTTGGAAGTACATCGCCATTCTGTCATGCAGTGAAACATCTTGTAGTAACATCGATAGAACATTACGTAGGAAATCAGCATACATTGCACCATTGAGATTGCCGTTGATAAAATAGGGGCCAATTATCCTTCCTTCCATAATATCGCACCATATATTAACCCTCCAAGGTCGTTGAGGTTCCACTTGCGCAGCCATCGTGGATTTTCCGTTGCCCAATAGTGCATATTATGCCGGTTTCCGTTACCACTGTTGGTAAATGACGCTTCGTCGCTAAATAGAACGCATGCAAAAAATCTGTCATCGTCGTGTAATTTCTCTTGAGCCCAGTGGCAGAAATGTACACGACGTTCAAAGTCGTCGCCATGCAATTCCTGGTGCATAGAAATATGGTACGGGTGCAATCGATGTTGATGTAGCATTCCCGACACCGACGTTTTTGAGATTCCCGATTCTCGCGCTATTTGTATGCTACTGATGTGCGGATCAGTCACGACAGCAGCTAAAACACCTACTTGGCCATCATCATTTGTTGCAGGTCGTGACCGACGTTTCACATGTGGCTGAACGCTTACTGTTTCCTTAAATAACGTAACTATCCGGCTAACGGTCCGGACACTTGGATGATGTAGTCCAGGATAGCAAGCAGCATACACAGCACAAGCCCGTTGGGCATTTTGATCACAATAGCCATACATCAACACGATATCGACCTTTTCCGCAACTGGTAAACGAACCATTTTAACACGGGTAGTGTATCACGGAGTAAATACCGTCCGCACCGGCGGAATGTTACGTGATACCTCCTACTTATACGTTTGTGACTATTACAGCGCCATCTATCACAAAGTGAAAAAAGTGGCCCAACTAAAACATTCATGTTTCTTTGCGTACTACACGAATATGTAATAAAATGGGGGTTCCTATTTAAAAAAAAAGCAGTTGATATCCGTTTGACCTATGGCAGCGCCATCTAGAAGGCCAACCACAGCGCCATCTGGTTTCCCCCTTCAAGCTAGACGAGTTTCGTTCTTAATAGTTTTTTCGTTTGATGCTTATTTCGTGAGATATTTGACCTGGTCACTATCAATGGAGCAACCTGTATATATAAGGTGAAGACACTAACCAACTTTAATTTAATTTACATTTGGAAAATATCTCAGTACACTGAAATCTCTCTTCCATAATTTTTTTGAAAGTACTATACGAAACCCATTCAGTTTAAGAGATAAGTTTGTCCTTGGAGAATAGCACCAGTAACCTAGACTCCGGGCACCGCAGCATTGCGAACATCAGTTGCAAGTAGACCCACGCTACCAAAAAAACACCTCTATAGACAATAGCTACAGTTTCTTCCAAGCTGCAAGCGTGATACAAATCAAATCCTAAGAATTCAACTCGTTCATATGTCAAACTATTCTCTCAATTATGTGTGGAAAACAGTAACACATCATTATGAAACACAAACTAGATCTTGAATTTGATAAATAGATTAATATTTTTACCCGTCTGGTCTTACCCCTTGTACAGTTCTGGAGCTGCCCTGGGGCTGAAGCAACACGGCCACCGCTTCACGGCTGGTACATTGAACTCGTCTACAGGGTCCGAACCCAGCCCACTCCCGTGAAGACCAGTGCTACATCGACTCCATGTGTAAATTCCTACAATAGAAAAACTTCCAGTTAATAATATGCCAGTTAAGGGTTCTCCGACTGCTGCGCGGCCAGCTTCTAGGCGTACAAATTTGCTAAGGTGACAGCAACCCTGGACAACGTCAATTAGGGATGAAAGGTCGACAACATCTTTCATTAACTGGAAATCTCAAGCCCGCGATATGGCACATATTAATCTGGCAGATATTATCGCAGCTTTTTTCCTAAACCTCCGTACATTAAAGAACAAGGTTCACCTCCTCAGAAGACGCGCATGGCACCAGATAATTCTATCAAATGGTCCGACAGTTTAACAGTCAGAACCCGCCACTATTTAAACGACCGGTCTGGCCCCCAGAAAAGGAAGTTCAAACACCAACTCGGTCAAAGCCGGTCGCGTTGTACCTCCGCCAGATAGCAACGATTCCACTGAGTAGCCCATCAGTCGACTATACTCTGCTGTACAAGTGTCTCCTTTGCAACTGTCACAGTGATGGCCGTCCACACAGTTCTCGATCAGCGCACTTTCTCCTTCGCTCCGGGACCTTCTAGAGAGCACAGCGATCTGCACTGCTTAAAAGCCCACCGCTCTTGTACCTCTTCTGGACCGAGCGCATAATCTTTGGACCCATGATACACTCGCAATAAAATCGATACTGGCGTATCAGTTTTTTTGTTTAGTTGCTTTCACTTGGCTTTTGCAGTTATACCACATTACAGATATTAACTCAAATGAAGAGCTTAGTGGAAGAAAGAATATCGTTTAGATCAATAGAGGCAGAGAAAAAGCTCGAATTGGGGAAGTGTGGTGAATGTCGTTTCATATTCAGAGGAACCATTCCGGCTCCGAAGTTAAAGCGATTGTTTCTCTTCTTCTAATACTGTTTCATTTCTGGTTTTAATGTTAAGCAAGTCGTTACTACGCTCTGTACTACTTTTCGTCTTTCGTTTACCCTCGATCCATATTCTGTGCTAAGCCTACTGTTCTTTCCATTCCAAACGCCTTTCGTGCATCAGCCCAGATATGCTACGTCCTCTGTGATCCTTAGTATCAGTTTTTTTTTTTTTGACCTTCCAAAACAGTCCTCATTCATTTACTTCTTAAATATACAACTGGAGAAAAAATGGTCGGCCGGCCGAAGTGGCCGCGCGGTTCTGGCGCTGCAGTCTGGAACCGCGAGACCGCTACGGTCGCAGGTTCGAATCCTGCCTCGGGCATGGATGTGTGTGATGTCCTTAGGTTAGTTAGGTTTAACTAGTTCTAAGTTCTAGGGGACTAATGACCTCAGCAGTTGAGTCCCATAGTGCTCAGAGCCATTTGAACCATTTTTTTGAAAAAATGGTCAGAAACTACAGTACTGCCTTCTATTCACGGAATAAAAACCCACTCAGATAGCCGTGCGTGTTATGTGACTGCTTCTGGGATACGGAGGAATACTGGCCTGGCCCCTGATGGAACTCCCCCCCCCCCCCCCCCCAACTCGGCGGATTAACGGACGAGGGGTCGGCGTGCCGGCCAGCTTGGGTGCGATTGTAAGGTGGTTTCCTTCATCCCACTACGTGAATAACGGGCTCGTTCCCGTGTTCTGCATCAGATACAACTTACACAAACACTTAGAAAACTTTCTCACACTGGTACGCAGAACATACTCTGAACGCAGACAGACTGTGTACACTACTTCTGTCCTTGGGAGTGAATAGGAGACTGATTACCTCAGCGGTTTGGTCTCCTTAAACACTTAGTTTCAGCAGCAACATTGGATAAAATGTCATCTGAAAGGGGCATACTCCGAAACACAGCTGAATTTCTGACCAGAAATTCACAGTCTTTCCCTGCTATACCGAGAACCTTTTTCCGTTACTACGTAACTAGAGGAAGAGCAGTTTTATATTAATCCAGACAGATATCTTTGACGCTGTTCCACGCCCATGGATGTCTGACCTTCGAGGGGGAATGGGGGGAGGGTGCGACGGTACTGTTTGACACTCCATCATTATAGTCCCCTTTAAAAATTCATTACTAGCTTAGTCGCAGAAGGTTGTTATTACATTTTACGAAGACACGCCTAAACAAGTGAACTGATGCTCATTCCATAAATTCCAAGTGCTAGTCACTCTGTATGGATTCGCTCTTTAATTTTCCCTGCTGTAGTTAAAATATTTATGTAGGACCGAGCTTAATGTGGTAACTCACTTAGTGATAAGAGAGAAAGCTGCATTCACCAAAAAACAAAAAAAGACAGTCGTAGGTTTTAGGTTTTCTTCTTCTTCTTCTATTTTTTGTTTCTTTCTTTTCTTGTTTTCCTTTAATACTTCAAAGTCTTCTCACACACTTAATCAAAAATGGTTCAAATGGCTCTGAGCACTATGGGACTTAACATCTGAGGTCATCAGTCCCCTAGAACTTAGAACTACTTAAACCTAACTAACCTAAGGACATCACACACATCCATGCCTGAGGCAGGATTCGAACCTGCGACCGTAGCAGTCGCGCGGTTCCGGACTGCAGCGCCTAGACATACTTAATTAATATTAATTACAGGCCACTTTCGTTTACTTGATAACGAAGTCCTCATATTAGCTCTCTCCGCACTTCTTAGTAAATTTCTTCCTTAAATTTCTGTTTTGTTTGTGATGTCAATTGTTATTTTTGTCTTTACAGCATTTGAAAGATGTGCTGATGATCCATTTTGTTCTGCCCAGGCCGTAGAAGCTTACATGACGAGATACCAAAAGGTAGGTGGTATTTTAATTTGTAAGATTCGTTAATGTTGATATAATCATAACATGTGCCTAAGTCTTTTGACAGCGTTCGAGACCCAGTCTAGCACACAGTCGTAATCTCCCAGGAAATTTCATATGAGCCCACACTCCGCTGCAGAGGGAAAATTTCGTTCTTGACATTCTTGTTTAAAATATCAGGCAGTCAAAATCTGAAGCATTCAAACATGTGCCGTGGCTCAGATGCCATAGCTTTCAGCCTGTCTGCACATTACCACCACTCCACTCTGAGTGGGTGGAGGGACAAGAGGGAGACCTGCGAATGCAAGATGTTTAGATGGCTACGGAGTCACACTGCATACGATTTTGTTTTATATTTTGTATTTCTCAACAACACAGATCACAAGCGGTCTCGGAAACAGCTCTAACACAGGTGTAACACTGGCAGCGTCCTCAAAATGTTTAGAAAACCACTCTTGTAATTCTTTCAAGGCCACAACGAATTCTTCAAACTCTCCGTTTTATTTGACACCAGTTGGTTAGGGAACTGGACTGTGTTTTCCAGAATTTGTTCCTTGTGCAATGCAGTTTTGTTTTTAAATTCAGCCCCATCAAACCAGAAATAAGTTGCTTCTCACCCTGCAATGTCCTACTGTGGGCAGAGTGCACTCAAGTCCACTTAAAATCCAAGGTTTGCAATCCATCGCGGATGTTCTAATTTTTGTTCCACGACTCCTTTTTCCTTCATAAATTCGACAATAGCGAATTTTTAGCAGAAAAATTGTTCCAGGTATACTCTCCATTCAGTTCCCTCGACAACTGTTGCAACAGGCTGGAATAATACGTGCGAGTTCATAAATTTTACAATTTGCACCACCCATTTCTTCATGTGCTCCATGCTTGCAAATTTAACACTAAGTGCTTCTTGATGTACAGAACAACGAATCTCATCTGACGATTGTAATTTTTTGGCCATTCATTATCAACTAAATAGGTCAGGAGCCCACTACACGAAGGAGGCGGCTACACGGGTAGCAAGGGCTGTGTAGCGTGCACTGGGCGGTTTTCTTAGGTTGGAGGGGTCTCACGGACACACAAAAAGAGTTTCAGTCTCAAAGGGTACATGTCGAATACAATAAGGACGTAGATCCAAGAAACATCGATATAACAGCTGTAAATTTTCGTAGCTCTACCGCTAATAGAAAGCACTGATGACCAAATCGTTATGGGCACCAAAAGCTGGCTACAGCCGGACGTAAGTTTAGCCGAAATTTTTGCGACTGACATAACGGTGTTCAGAAAGGATAGGGTAAATACAGTTGTCGGTGGCGTGTTTGTTGCTGTTAAAAGTAGTTCATCTTGTAGCGAAATTGAAGTACATAGTTCCTGTGAGTTAGTATGGGTAGAGGTCATTCTTGATAACCGGAATAAGATAATAATTGGGTCCTTTTACCGACCTCCCAACTCAAATGATACAATTTCTGAAAGATTCGAAGAAAACTTGAGCCTAATTTCAAACATGTACTCGAGTCATACAGTTATACTTGGTGGTGACTTCAATTTACCCTCCATATGATGGCAAAAATACATGTTCACATCCTTAGCCACGCCTAAAACATCATCCTACATTGTGCCAAACGCATCCTCTGAAAATTATTTTCAGCATTTGAGCCCACTCAAATAGTAAACGATTGCGAAAACAAAGTTGAACTCTTAGCAACAAATAATCCTGAGCTAATGACGAGCATCAAAACCGATACAGGGATTGGTGAACACAAGCTTCAGTAGCGAAACTGAATGCTGTAACTCTCAAATCCTCCAAAAATAAACGAAAACTATACCTACTAAGAAAAGCAGATAAAAATTAACTTGACGACTTCCTGATAGACAATTTCCATTCCTTCCAAATTAACAGTGTAAGTGTAGACCAGCTGTAGCCTGAATTCAAAGAAATAATATCGACAGTAGTTGAGAGATTTATATCAAATAAATTAACAAATGACGGAGCTGACCCCCTTTAGTACACAAAATTGGTCAGAACACTGTTGCAGAAGCAACTAAAAAAGCATGCAAAATTTAAACGAACACAAAATCCCCAAGACTGGTAATCTTTTATAGGAGTTCGAAATTTAGCGCGGACTTCAATGCGACATGGTTCTAATAGTTTCCACAACGAAACTTTATCTCAAAACCTTGCAAAAAATCCAAAGAGATTCTGATCATACATAAAATATGCTAGTGGCAAGATACAGTCAATGGCTTCTCTGTGCGATACCAATGGAAATACTACGAATGACAGCGCTGCCAAAGCATAGTTACTAAACAAAGCTTCCGAAATTTCTTCGCCAAAGAAGACGAAGTAGATATTCCACAATTTGAATCAAGAAAAGCTGCCAACATGAGTAACTTAGAAGTAGATATCCCCGGAGTAGTGAACCAACTTAAATCATTTAATAAGTCTTCCGATCCAGACGGTATACCAATTACGTTCCTTTTAGAGTATGCTGATGCAATAGATCCATACTTAGCAACCATATGCAACCACTCGTTCGACAAAAAATCCGTACCCAAAGACTGGAAAGCTGCACGGATCACACCAATATTTAAGAAAGGCAGTAGGAGAATTCCCCCCATATCATTGATGTCGATATGCAGCATGATTTAGGAACATAAGCTGAACCGCCAAAGAAAATGGTGTAGGCAAGCGCATTCAAGTACAGAGGTAAGTAACAGCCAGAAAACAGTGCTGCGGGCGGCAACGCTTTTATAAGACAACAAGCGCCTGGTGCAGTTATTAGATCGGTTATTGCTGCTACAATGGCAGTTCCAACGTGGTGTTACAGTCGGCGCACGAGCGATGGGACACAGCATCTCCGAGGTAGCGATGAAGTGGGGATTTTCCCGTATAACCATTTCAATAGTGTACCGTGATTATCAGGAATCCGGTAAAACATCAAATCTCTGACATCGCTGCTGCCGGAAAAAGACCCTGCAGGAACGGGACCAACGACGACTGAAGAGAATCGTTCAACGTGATAGAAGTGCAACCCTTCCGCAATTGCTGCAGATTTCAATGCTGAGCCATCAATAAGTGTCAGAGTGCGAGCCATTCAACGAAACATCATCGATATGGGCATTCGGAGCCGAAGGCCCACTAACGTACTTTTGATGACCCCGCGACACAAAGCTTTACGCCTCGCCTGGGCCCGTGAACACCAACATTGGACTGTTGATTATTGGAAATATATTGCTTGGTCGGACGAGCCTCGTTTCAAATTGTATCGAGTGGATGGACCCGTACGGGTTATGGAGACAACTTCGTGAGTCCGTGGACCCTGCATGTCAGCAGGGGACTGTTCAAGCTGGAAGAGGCTCTGTAATGGTGTGCGGCGTGTGCAGTTGGTGTGACATGTGAACCCTGGTACATCTAGATACGACTCTGACAGGTGACACGTACGTAAGCATCCTGTCTGATCATCTGCATCCTTTCATGTCCACTGTGCATTCCGATGGACTTGGGGGACTTGGGCAATTCCAGCAGGACACTCTTCTGAGTTTAAACACTTCCACTGGGCACCAAACTCCCCAGACGTGAATATTATTGAGCTTTCCTGGGAAATCTTGCAACGTGCTGTTCAGAAGAGATCTCCACCCTCTCGTAGTCTTACGGATTTACGGACAGCCATGAAGGATTCATGGTGTCAGTTCCCTCCAGCGCTACTTGGGACATTATTCGATTCCATGCCACGTCGTGTTGCGGTACTCACGCGTGCTCACGGGGGCTCTAGCCGATACTAGTCGGTGCAATAGTTTCCTTGGCCCTTCAGTGAATATCGTGTTCGAATGTTATAAATTACCTCGAAGAGAACGGTCTATTGATACACAGTCAACTTGGATTTCGAATACCTCGTTCTTGTGAAACACGACTAGCTCTTTAGCCACACGAAGTGTTGAGTGCAGTTGATAAGGGATTTCAAATTGAAACCGTATTTCTAGATTTCTAAAGGCTTTTAACACTGTACACCACAAGCGGCTTATAGTCAAATTGCGTGCTTATGGAACATCGACTCAATTTTATGACTGGTTTCGTTATTTCCTGTCAGAGAGATCACAGTTCGTAGACAGAAAGTCATCGAGTAAAACAGAAATGATTTCCGGTGTTCCCAAGGTAGTGTTAAAGGTCTTGTGTTGTTCCTTATCTATATAAGCGAGACAATCGGAACAGCCGTCTTAGGTTATTTGCAGATGATGCTGTAGTTTATTGTGTAGTGGAGTTATCAGAGGATCAAAACAAATTGCAAAACGATTTAGAAAAGATATCTGTATGGTCCGAAAATTGGCAGTTGACGCTGAATAATGAAAAGTCTGAGGTCATCCACATGAGTGCTAAATGGAATCCTTTGAACTTCGGTTGCACGATAGATCAGTCAACTCTAAAGGCCGTAAATTCATCTAAATACCTAGGAATTACAATTACGAGCAACTTAAACTGGAAAGAACTCTTGGAAAAGCTTGCGTGGAAGGCGAGCCAAAGATTGCGTTTTGTTTGCAGAACACATAGAAGATTCAACAGGTCTACGAAAGAGACTGTCTCACTACGCTTGTGCTTCCTCTTCTGGAGTACTGCTGCGCAATGTGGGATCCTTACCAGACAGGATTAAGGAAGTACATCGAGAAAGTTCAAAGAAGAGCAACACGTTTTGAATTATCGAGAAACAGGGGAGAAAGTGTCACTGGAATGATCCTCGATTTGGAGCGAACATTATTAAAACAAAGGCGTTTTTCGTTGGGCCGAAATCTTTTCATGGAACTTCAATCATCAACTGCCTCCTCCGAACGCGAAAATATTTTGTTGACGCCGATGTACGAAGGGAGAAACGTTCACCGTAACAAAATAAGAGAAATCAGAGCTCGCAATGAAAGATATAGGTGTTCGTTCGAGACTGGAATAATAGAGAATTATTGCCTCTGCCAGACACTTAAGTGTGAATTGCAGAGTACCTATGTACATGTAGACCTTTGAATTGTTTCTAAATCGCATTATAATGTCGTTTCATAGCAAATTTGCAGTACCAGTCGATTGCGCGACTGCATAATAGATATTGAGGATTTTCATCCCTTTCTTGCGTCATTCCTATTCAGTTTTAAGGGCTTGTGTTGATAGATCGCTGGACCGCAAACAGCCACTGAACCTGTGAACGTCCTTCACACCACGAAGAAGTAGCGAAGGGTAAACAGCGCGGATACCGCGATTTTGTCGAACGGAAGACAGTTGTGCCAAGCGAAAATTCCACGCCGCAATACTAAGATGAAATGTCGCGCTGTACTGGGTATTTTCGAGAAGGACCGAGCAAAGCCGAGAAGGCCGACCCTCAGCCCGCTTGTCCGGCTCACGTGCATGCTGGCCATGGTCTAGAGCATCTTTCAGAGACCTCTTCAAAAAAAGCTGTTATTCTGACAACTGATTCACGATACAGATTGACATTTGAATGCGTAGATTAGTCCTTGCAGAAAGTATCGTTAATTTGCGGCCGCAAATACCTCTTCAGTTCTTTGATTGAAAAAGGTGTAGTTAATAAATAATGTCAAAGGTTCTCGTATATTGCTGCGACATTTGGTAACTTCCTGTGGCAAGAACAACGCAAATTGTGGAACAGGCACACAGAAAGCTCTCATACAAATCAAGCCTTATGGAAACATGGTGATCAGATTCTGCATCCTCTTGTCTCACGATCGAGACTTATCGGTATTTTGCAACCAAAGCACTTCATTTAGACAAAGGAGCTCCTTGAAAGCTTTATAATGTCACCATTTCACTTATGAATAAATTCGGTCATACTACACATGTCGTTTGTGAACCACGGAAAAGTAGCGACAGCTTAATAAATATTAGGTCACATGAAAAGTGGTACATAACATTTCGATTCCTTTCAACATTATTCGTAAATCGTTTGATATTTCGTACACGTTGATTAGTCATCATGTATGTACAGCATGGACCGAAATGGGCACACTCGGACCTCCGGCGCGATTCCATGCATACTAAAAGTACAGAAAAGTTTGTAGCAAAATGTTATCCCGTACGTGTCTAAAGCCACGCAGTTTGGCGTTACTGTAGTCACAAGTGCTATAGGTATCTTCATTCAATGCTGTGAAGCAGTACTGTATAGTTGGCGCAGTGGTTAGAGATTTGCATTAGAATACTTGAGTTCGAGTGTTCAATTCTGGATCTACATAGGTGTAATTTTTTTACTATTTTTGATGTACCCAATAACTCTATAGTGTGCACTGCTTATTAAACGATACCAACCCAAAAGCTATAACATTTTTAACATTGAACGTAACAGTTATGGTCAGATACGTCAGCGATGTTCATGAAAAGTTAAAAATAAATTAACTTTCATAGGACAGAAATAACTACAATACTTATCAATGTGCAGATGTTAAAATTATGTACCACATTCAGTAAGAACAGCCAGCTTGAAAATTTTAAATACACTATCAGTGACAGCATGTACTTTCACAAAGTGCATATTAGTCTTCAGAGCAGATGCTCAAAGCGACCTCCTTGTAAATCCAAACATTTGGCAACTCGCTGGACCATTCTTCTCTGAATTCTTCGCAACATAGCTGAATCCACAGTTACAAGAGCACCATATACACTCGCAACCAGATCTTCCACACGCATCGGTGTAGCAGAATAAATGCCTTCGTTCAAGTGTTCCACAGGAAGAAATGCGGGGGACTTAAGTGAGGCGAAAGCGGAGGCCATAAAATAGAACCTCCATTTCCTGGTAGTGGCTCTGCTTAGGTGCTATCGCACATTTCTTTCAAAGTGCACCATCGTCACAGTCTAACATAACAGGACATCGGATGAGTGCGAATACTAACGCTTATATTGATCTGTAACATAGTTTTTAAACAGGGAGCGTATGTATTGCCATAACATCGACAATAACCAAAAAAACATCACATTTTGATTCTTGACTTGCCTAAGGTCTCTCAGAGGTATGAAACGGTACATTACGGAAAAGTTTATTAACGATTCTATTGTAAAGTTCATGTAGTCATTGAAGAATATCGTTTTCCTATAACAACAAAAAATTTCTCTTAAACACCAGAAAACCTCACCTCTCGCAGAAAGATGTCTTATATCTATCCAATAACGCCAGTTTTTGTTCGTTACGCTTACAGCAAAATCAGCGAACGTGCAACGTAAGAAACATGTATAGAACGTAATGTTTACATTATTTACCGTACCAAATAAGTCACAACAACTGTGGCTAAAGAGAAAAACACTAAAAAAGACCTATAACAAAACCTCAAAAGGAAGAAAAGTGTTTCCAACCGTAGAAGGTAGCATTTCTACAATTGTCGCTTTATCTGAGACACAAACGGCAAGAATCTTAAGCTTATTCGCTTTTGAAATAAAAATAATTATATCATAAAAGTATTCGTGTGTTAGAAAGTCGATGTCATCTGTTGAGTGACAGAGACCGCCGACAGTTGAAGAGGGTCGTAATGTGAAATAGGCAGACATCTATCAAGACCATCACACAGGAATTCCAAACTGCATCACTGCTATGATAGTTAGACTCCATAAAAAATGTATATGTCAAGGAAAGTGCATATCATAATAAGAAAAGAAACATAAACTATGTGATCAAAAGTATCCGGATACCTGGTTGAAAAGGACTTACAAGTTTGTGGCGCCCTACATCGGTAATACTGGAACTCAGTATGGTTTTGACCCACCTTTAGCCTCGATGACTGCTTCCACTCTAGTAGGCATACGTTCAATCAAGTGCTGGAAGATTTCTTGGGGAATGGCAGGCCATTCTTCACGGAGTCCTGCACTAACGAGAGGTATAGATGTCGGTCGGTGACGCCTGGCACGAAGTCGGCGTTCCAAAACATTCCAAAGGTGTTCTGTAGTATTCAGGTCAGCACTTTGTGCAGGCCAATCTATTACAGTGGTGTTAATGTTGTGTAACCACTCCGCGCCGGCCAGAGTGGCCGAGCGATTCTAGGCGACTCAGTCTGGAACCGCGCGACCGATACAGTCGCAGGTTCGAATCCTGCCTCGGGCATGGATGTGTGTGGTGTCCTTAGGTTAGTTAGGTTTAAGTAGTTCTAAGTTCTAGGGGACTGATGACCTCAGATGTTAAGTCCCATAGTGCTCAGAGCCATTTGAACCATTTTTTGAACCACTCCGCCACAGGCCGTGCATTATGAACAGGTGCTCTATCGTGTTGGAAGGTGCAATCGCCATCCCCGAATTGCTCTTTAACAGTGGGAAGCAATAAGGTGCTTAAAACATCAATGTAAACCTGTTCTGTGATAGTGCCACTCAAAATACCAAGGGTTGCAAGCCCCCTGCATGAAAATCACGACCACACCATAACACCACCGCCTCCGAAAATATGTTGGCACTACACACGCTGGCAGATGACGTTTACCGGGCATTCGCCATACCCACAACCTTCCATCGGATCGCCACATTGTGTACCGTGATTCGTCACTCCACAAACGTTTTTCCACAGTTCAATCGTCCATTGTTCACGCTCCTTACACCAAGGGAGGCGTCGTTTGGCATTAACCGGCTTATGATCAGCCGCTTGACCAGGGAATCAAGTTTTCTCACCTCCCACCTAACTGTCATAGTACTTGCAGTGGATTCTGATGCAGTTTGGAATTCCTGTGTGATGGTCTGGATAGATGTCTGCCTATTACACATTACGACCCTCTTCAACTATCGGCGGTCTCTGTCAGCCAACAGACGAGATCGGTCTGTACACTTTTGTGCTGTATGTGTCCCTTCACGTTTCCACTTCACTATCACATCGGAAACAGTGAATCTAGGGATGTCTAGGAGTGTGGAAATCTCGCGTACAGCCTTATGACACAAGTGACACCCAATCACCTGACCACGTTCGAAGTCCGTGAATTCCGCTGAGTGCCCCATTCTGCTCTCTCACGATGTCTAACGATCACTGAGGTCTCTGATATGGAGTACCTGGAAGTAGGTGGCAGCACAATGACCATAATATCAAACACGTATGTTTTTGGGGGTGCCCGAATACTTTTTATCACATATTGTATGCTTCTCCTGCTTAAAATATGTGTTTATAGTCTGTTGCTGTCAGAAAGTAAGAGGCGGTTACGCACATATTCGAAAATATTTCTTCATGAATAAGTTGATTTTTTTCATTGAATCAGTGAGATTCGGCTGTTTTTATGTTTATTTCGCGGTAATTCATATCTCTTGTTAATTTATTAATGCCTAGAACGCCAATAGATAACAATTACTTCATTACTTAAGTAGAAATGTAATTAAAAACAAATGTATCCTTACTATGCATGTGAATGTCTGCTTCCTCACCACTTGGAGCGCTCCTACCGCTCCAGTCGTCAAACGTAATAGCTTTCGCACCAGAGAAGGTCGCGACTGTAGGTGTTAATTAGACTGTATCATCATGGTGGAACCACAACCTCTGCCGAACGTGAAGAGAAATTTCTTCTAGTTCTTCAGGCAGATTGTTTGAGAAAAAGGCATGACATCTTTGCTCAGTTAACTGGTCCGGCAAAATGTGGGCACCCAAGACATAGTCTCTCAATATTCCCGCCTATAAGTTGATGCCAACGCGAGTCTGATATCCACGATCGCGGGAAACGATCAGACTAACTTCCCATTAACTGTGGACAATTTGTACACTCCTGGAAATGGAAAAAAGAACACATTGACACCGGTGTGTCAGACCCACCATACTTGCTCCGGACACTGCGAGAGGGCTGTACAAGCAATGATCACACGCACGGCACAGCGGACACACCAGGAACCGCGGTGTTGGCCGTCGAATGGCGCTAGCTGCGCAGCATTTGTGCACCGCCGCCGTCAGTGTCAGCCAGTTTGCCGTGGCATACGGAGCTCCATCGCAGTCTTTAACACTGGTAGCATGCCGCGACAGCGTGGACGTGAACCGTATGTGCAGTTGACGGACTTTGAGCGAGGGCGTATAGTGGGCATGCGGGAGGCCGGGTGGACGTACCGCCGAATTGCTCAACACGTGGGGCGTGAGGTCTCCACAGTACATCGATGTTGTCGCCAGAGGTCGGCGGAAGGTGCACGTGCCCGTCGACCTGGGACCGGACCGTAGCGACGCACGGATGCACGCCAAGACCGTAGGATCCTACGCAGTGCCGTAGGCGACCGCACCGCCACTTCCCAGCAAATTAGGGACACTGTTGCTCCTGGGGTATCGGCGAGAACCATTCGCAACCGTCTCGATGAAGCTGGGCTACGGTCCCGCACACCGTTAGGCCGTCTTCCGCTCACGCCCCAACATCGTGCAGCCCGCCTCCAGTGGTGTCGCGACAGGCGTGAATGGAGAGACGAATGGAGACGTGTCGTCTTCAGCGATGAGAGTCGCTTCTGCCTTGGTGCCAATGATGGTCGTATGCGTGGTTGGCGCCGTGCAGGTGAGCGCCACAATCAGGACTGCATACGACCGAGGCACACAGGGCCAACACCCGGCATCATGGTGTGTGGAGCGATCTCCTACACTGGCCGTACACCATTGGTGATCGTCGAGGGGACACTGAATAGTGCACGGTACATCCAAACCGTCATCGAACCCATCTTTCTACCATCCCTAGACCGGCAAGGGAACTTGCTGTTCCAACAGGACAATGCACGTCCGCATGTATCCCGTGCCACCCAACGTGCTCTAGAAGGTGTAAGTCAACTACCCTGGCCAGCAAGATCTCCGGATCTGTCCCCCATTGAGCATGTTTGGGACTGGATGAAGCGTCGTCTCACGCGGTCTGCACGTCCAGCACGAACGCTGGTCCAACTGAGGCGCCAGGTGGAAATGGCATGGCAAGCCGTTCCACAGGACTACATCCAGCATCTCTACGATCGTCTCCATGGGAGAATAGCAGCCTGCATTGCTGCGAAAGGTGGATATACACTGTACTAGTGCCGACATTGTGCATGCTCTGTTGCCTGTGTCTATGTGCCTGTGGTTCTGTCAGTGTGATCATGTGATGTATCTGACCCCAGGAATGTGTCAATAAAGTTTCCCCTACCTGGGACAATGAATTCACGGTGTTCTTATTTCAATTTCCAGGAGTGTATATTGGAGACGCCCTCACTTGTACACGCAGCTTCATCAGACCGTATTACAATTTTTATGGTGTCAACAATGGTTTTTTGTTGTTGTTGCAACCACTCCCAAACCGCAGGAAGTAGATGTTGCGTTAATGAATAAAAAACGCGTACAGCCCACAGCCCTTCATAGAGCAACACGTCAACGACCTCCTGTTGCGAGACAGCCTTGCTACTTCACGTTTACTCCGCAGAGGGACGTGTTGCATAGCTTCTGGAATGGCTAATCCGTCAGCCAGAGTGCGGCTAGTTCGTGTACTAGTTAGTGTGCTTCCTCTACTCAATGATGGTCTCGATCAGGATACTGGCAGCATATTCAAGGGCAGCAACTATATTCCTGTTATCACTTGCACCAAGGACCGAAACTAAGTCGATATACATATTCTACACTACTGGCCATTAAAATTGCTACACCAAGAAGAAATGCAGATGATAAACAGGTATTCATTGGACAATATATTATACTAGAACTGACTTGTGATTACATTTTCACGCAATTTGGGTGCATAGATCCTGAGAAATCAGTATCCAGAACAACCACCTCGGGCCGTAATAACGGCCTTGATACGCCTAGGCATTGAGTCAAACAGAGCTTGGATGGCGCGTACAGGTACAGCTGCCCATGCAGCTTCAACAGTTCATCAAGAGTAGTGACTGGCGTATTGTGACGAGCCAGTTGCTCGGCCACCATTGACCAGACGTTTTCAATTGGTGAGAGGTCTGGAGAATGTGCTGGCCAGGGCAGCAGTCGAACATTTTCTGTATCCAGAAAGGCCCATACAGGACCTGCAACATGCGGTCGTGCATTATCCTGTAGAAATGTAAGGTTTCGCAGAGATCGAATGAAAGGTAGAGACACGGGTCGTAATACATCTGAAATGTAACGTCCACTGTTCAATGTGCCGTCAATGCGAACAAGAGGTGGCCCAGACGTGTAACCAATGGCACCCATACCATCACGCCGGGTGATACGCCAGCATGGCGATGACGAATACACTCTTCCAATGTGCGTTCACTGCGATGTCGCCAAACACGGATGCGACCATCATGATGCTGTAAACAGAACCTGTATTCATCCGAAAAAATGACGTTTTACCATTCGTGCACTCAGGTTCGTTGTTGAATACACCATCGCAGGCGCTCCTGTGTGTGATGCAGCGTCAAGGGTAATCGCAGCCATGGTCTCCGAGCTGATAGTCCATGCTGCTGCAAACGTCGTCGAACTGTTCGTGCAGATGGTTGTTGTCTTGCGAACGTCCCCATCTGTTGACTCAGGGATCGAGACGTGGCTGCACGATCCGTTACAGCCTTGCGGATAAGATGCCTGTCATCTCGACTGCTAGTGATACGAGGCCGTTGGGATCCAGCACGGCGTTCCGTATTACCCTCCTGAATGCACAGATTCCATATTCTGCTAACAGTTATTGGATTTCGACCAACGCGAGTAGCAATGTCGCGATACGATATACCGCAATCGCGATAGGCTACAATCCGACCTTTATCAAAGTCGGAAACGTGATGGTGCGCATTTCTCCTCCTTACACGAGGCATCACAATAACGTTTCACCAGGCAACGCCGGTCAACTGCTGTTTGTGTATGCGAAATCGGTTGGAAACTTTCCTGATGTCAGCACGTTGTAGGTGTCGTCACCGTCGCCAACCTAGTGTGAATGCTCTGTAAAGCTGTCGGTTATATTTCACGTCTGTAGCACGTCAACTTAGTGGTGTAGCAATTTTAATGGCCAGTAGTGTACTTATGTGTATGTTATATTACCGCCTTCACTGTTTACCGAGAAACTCACGAAGAAAGCATATGTGTGCTGATGTACAGTAGAATATGTTAACTGCGCGTTACTCTCCACTACCGTATACCCTACCAGGGGAAAATCGCATGTAAACGCGTCATTCGTCGAAGCGGGCCGTCGTTCCCAACGCGCATAAACCTTGTTACACGTTTTTATGGACGGGTCCTTACATATGGATTTATGGAGATCAATTCTGAGTATTTGCAACTAGACTTCAAGTAGCAGCTCATTTTTTGACAATGTCAACGATATAAAGATTTTCATAATAGAAACACAGTTTTTGTCCTGCCTTAATCAATCGAACTTCTTTTCTTTTGCTTATGACTTTATCCCACAGTTTGTGAAGGGTCGGCATGGCTACAATCGGATTTGGGATTGTTAATTTGAAGGGGTGACCGGAAGCCATTCCTGCCACCACCCTGTACCCCCAGGAGTGGTATCAGTGTACGCCAGGCGTCTGTGTCTAGTGTAAATCATGAAATAGTGCGAATGTGCTTCAAATGTCTGTGAGTCGTGTAAATGAGGCTTGACGTGGGGAACATCCCGGTATTCACCTAGTGGGATGTGAAAAACCGCCTAAAACCACATCCAGGCTGGCCGGCACACGAGCCTTCGTCGGTAATCCACCTGATGTATTCGATCTGGGACTGGCGCGCCTACCTGAGTCCAGGAAGCAGCGCATTAGTGCTTTCGGCTAACCTTAGCGGGTTTTAATCAGTCGAACTTTACACTTGTGAAAGGCGTAAGATTCAAACTACGCCGTTTTCCCAGGGGTAAAAGACAAGCTCTTACCACGTATCGATCAATGTAGACAATATTAATGGACTGAAAGGTGAAAGGCGTAATTAGTTGTTACATGATGATGATAGTGATTACAGTAGCAGAGTTTGGCAGTTACCTGGGAATCGGTATGCTAGGTCTACTGGTTGCGTAAAGTCCTATGGAACTGTAATGAACATGAAAGGGGTAAACGTTGGTACTAATTGTTAGAACAAGTGGCAGGGGAGAGTGTACTGGAAACTGGGTTGATGAAGTAATGCGAAAGAATGCACTTGGACAATGTGGCTTTCCGATTCGTACTGTTGCAGGGGAACTACCTGGAACAAAAGAAGAAGGTATGGGCGAAGAAGGAGAGGGATTTTTTTAGTTTAGGGGGCAGGGGTTAACTGAAGGAAAGAGAAGCAATGGAGGGGTATGGTGCGTGGAAAATAACAGAGGAAGCTTTGAAACGCGAAATTCATTTATAAATTGGAATATTAAAAATATTTCGCTTTCCTATATTAATACTACGTAATTGGAAGTGTTTCGTATAAGACCTGGTGTAATTTGTCTATAACGATGATGAAGCCAGATATCAAATCTCCCAGTCTAAGATTATAAAATAAAAGATATACCTAGATACGGAATCGAAACGTCAAACTCGACTATGCTAACACGAAGTTCTAACCACTGCAGATATTTTCGATAGTGAAGTATTAATTAACAGCGAATGCGCAAATGCCACTAAATTTGTCCTTGTGTTGTTTTATCAAAGATCAGAATTCCTCGTAGAAGTTAAGTAAAAACCTCCGTCTCTATTTCTAAGATCACTTACTAATTTAATCGAGACTTCTTCATTAATAACACTTTCCGTGTAACTTGAGATGCACACAAGAATCTCTGTGTCTTTACCTTCCGTCGGCTGACCGATAGCAAGGCAACATTCTGTAGTTGCAGATTTACTCGGCTGTTGTAACCATGTGTGACGCTTATGCTCTACAAACGGGTCCACCATGATCCTGGTGGCCTGCCCCAAGTATACTTGCCACAGCTGCTGTGGTACGGTAGACACTTGACGTACCCAAACAAACATCATCCTTCACAGACCCCCCAAGGGTCCTAATCTTATATGGTGGTCGAAAAATACACTACACTCCGTGATTCTTCAGAATACGACCAATCTTGGAAATGCTTCCTGAATATGGCAAAAAATATTGTAGACTAAACCACCAGCTCGTTATTCTCATCATTCACCCAATTAACGGTTGGTCGAAAGCGCAACATGCTGGCAAAAGATTACTGAAGTGGAATAACTCAACTGATAAACTCTCAGGATGTGCAACAAGTGTCCGGCGCAGTTGTTAGATCCGTTACCCGCTGCTAAAATGGTAGGTTATCAAGATTTGAGTTAGTTTGAACGGGATGTTGTCGTCGGCGCATGGGCGATGGGGCACAGCGTCTCCGAGGTAGTGTGACGAATGTGTGTGAAATCTTATGGTCATCAGTCCCTAAGCCTTCACACTACTTAACCTAAATTATCCTAAGGACAAACACACACACCCATGCCCGAGGGAGGACTCGAACCTCCGCCGGGACCAGCCGCACACTACATGACTGCAGGGCCCTAGTCTGCTCGGCTAATTCCGCGCGGCCCGAGGTAATGGTGAGTTGGGGATGTTCTTGTACGACCATTTCACGAGTCTACCGTGAATATCAGGAATCCGATAAAACATCAAATCTCCGACATTGCTGTGGCCGGAAAAAGATCCTGCAAATAGGGTACCAACGATGACGTGACAGAAGTGTAACCTTTCCGCAAATTGCTGCTGGTTTCAGTGCTGGGCCATCAACAAGTGTCAGCGTGCGAGCCATTCAACGAAACATCATCGATATGGGCTATCGGAGACAAAGGCCTACTTGTGTACCCTTAATGACCGCACGACACAAAGTTTTACGTCTTGCCTGGGCCCGTAAACACCGACATTGGAACATTGATGACCGGAAACATGCTGCTTGGTCGGACGAGTCTTATTCCAAATTTTGTCAATCGGATGGACATGTACGGATATGGAGACAACACCAGGAACCCTGCATGTAAGCAGGGTACTGTTCAAGCTGGTGGAAGCTCTGTAATGGTGCGGGGCGTGTGCAATTGGAGTGATACGGCAACCCTGATGCGTCTAGATACGACTCTAACAGATGGCACGTACGTAAGCATCCTGTCTGATCACCTGCGTCCATTCGTGTCCATTGTGCATTCCAGCAGGACAATACGACTCCCCACACGTCCAGAATTGCTACAGAGTGGTTCCAGGAACACTCTTCTGTGTTTAAACGCTTCCGCTTACCACAAAACTCCCCAGACATGAATATTATTGAGCATATGAGAGGTGCTTTGCAACACGCTGTTCAGAAGAGATCTCCACCTCTGCTTCCCCCCCCCCCCTCCCGTACTCTTACGGATTTATGGACAGCCCTGCAGGATTCATGGTGTCAGTTCCCTCCAGCACTACTTCAGACATTAGTCGAGTCCATGCTACGTCGTGTTGCGGCACTTCTGCGTGCTTGCGGGGTCCCACACGGTATTAGGCAGGTGTACCAGTTCTTTGGCTCTTCGGTATATGTGTAAACGATCTTCCATCTAATATATAACAAACAGGATTAGATTTTTTCGGATAACACCAGTATCGTAGTCAGTCCAAGCGTACGTAACAGTGTCATTGAATGGTTTTCCGCGAATAATCTCACACTCAGACTTAAAAAGATACGGCATATTCATTTCCGCACATTTAGCGCTACTACACCAGTGATATGTGTAAAACACGGAGAGGAAATAAAAAGCAGGGAGGAAACTCCAAAATTTTTGGGTGTCCATATCGGTGTGAATTTAAACTGGAAAAATTCCATTCTGGAACTCCTAAAAAATTTAGTTCAGCCACATTTGCACTTAAAATCATTGCATATCTTGAGGAAAGACAAATCAGTTACATTTTGCACATTTTCATTGAATAATGTCCTATGGAGTAATATTCTGGGTCAACTCATCTTTAAGAAAGAAAGCCATCATTGCTCAAAAACGTGCTGTAAGAATAAAATGTGGCGATCAGCCACGCTCGTCTTGTAGACTTCTGCTTAAGAAGTTGGGCATTCCGACTGTAGCTTCACAGTATTATTCCCTCACGAAGTTTATTCTAAATAACCCACTGCAGTTCAAAAGGAAAAATTATGTACATAATTAAAGTATCATAAGAAAAAATGACATTCGTTACTGTAAGTTGTGGTTGTCTTTAGCACAAAAAGGGGTGCAAAATGCTGAAACTAAAATTTTTTATCTCTTACCTGGTAATATAAAATGTCTGATAGAAAGTAAAGTAATATTTCGAAACAAACTGAAGAAGTTGCTCCTTGACCACTCTCTTCTTTACGTAGAAGAGTTTATGTTATTATAATGTTTACAATGTAACGGGTAGGAATTACTAAGTCACATCCATATGTTATTGATAATAATAATAACAGAAAAGAAAAACTTCTAAATTACCAGCATTTAGCCACATTTACAAATACATTTGCGATGTGAATGGAAGAGACTGGTTCCGGATCATTACGACTTCTCGTAGAAACGATCCATGGAAACATGAAACTAACTAACTATCGAAATATCGGCGGTTTTCGGGGACGTTACTCGGCTGCATTTCCGTAAGTTATTTGAACATTCGATATCCTGGGAGAAGCTGAAATTTCACAAATATAATATCAAGACGAAAAAAATGGTTCAAATGGCCCTGAGCACTATGGGACTTAATATCTGAGGTCATCAGTTCCCTGGAACTTAGAACTACTTAAACCTAACCAACCTAAGGATATCACACACATCCATGCCCGAGGCCGGATTCGAACCTGCGACCGTAGCGGTCGCGCGAACAGATGCCCCCCTTCCCTATTCCACTCGCGAATTGTCGGTATTCCTCAAATTTTCTCGTCATTCGTGAGATGTATATGGGAGGGGGGGGGGGGGACCAATATGTTGTCCGACTCTTTCTGGAACGTGCTCTCTCCAAATTTCAATAGTAAACCTCTCCGTGATGCCTCTTTTGTAGCGTCTGCCACTGATATTTGTCGATCGTTTCTGTAACTCTCTCGCGCTGACTAATCGATCTGGTGACGAAACGCACAACTCTTCGTTGGATCTCCTCTGTCTCTTCTATCAATCCTACCTCGTAAGAATACCAGATTCATGAGCAATAGTCAAGGATCTGCCGCACGAGCGCCTTGTAAGGCACTTCCTTAGTGAATGAGTTAAATTTCCTTAAGATTCTTTCTATGAATATAAGCCTGGCATCTGCTTTTCCTTCTGTTTGTGTCATACAGTCATTCCACTTAAGCTCGCGCTGGATATTCCGTTATAGATATTTTTTCGATACGACTGAATTGGGCAATTGCTTGAAAATTGTGTTCACAGACATATATAAAATCAATGTTTTCGGTTTTATAAGAAGTAACATCAGCACTGTAATGAAATAACATTTCTTAATGTTAAGACATTTAGTTAAACTGCACGTAAATAAAATGTACGCCTTTGACTTCCTTTCCATATCCCAGAGACACCGTGTCATACGTGGACAGATTTAGTGTAATGTCACGGAGACTTTTGTAATAGACCAGTGATACTATTGCACCAAGTGCAAAATATAGACCGTTCGTAAAATGAAAAGAACTGATGGTGTACATTGCTATGAATGTCTACAAGAATCACGATCATGTGTTGGGATGGAACGCAGTCACGGTTACCTACTCTTCTCGAACACTGTGTAGCCTCTTGTCCATCTGTCCACACCTATAGGACACACTCAAACATTCAGTGTTCCCCTGCTTCCACTGCACACATCGTTGCCCATAAATACGAACCTTTTTCAGGGGAGGTGGATCTTGTTCCCAGATTGGGAGCCATTCGGACTGCTTACTGGCACCACATGCCAATATCCGCCGACAGAAAGCCAAAGGGTCTATGCTGTTATTTATCTGCACTGGTCCTAAATGAAAGTGACGAGAGTACTTTCTAGTTAGTTCACTTCCATTTCTCCGTCAACTGTCACTGCTTTCCTAGACTTAGTGTTTCCGACTAGCAAACTTGGATTTTACACTGTTGGGAATTGTTTTTGCTATGTCTGTGTTTACTTCCTAGGTTTTATTTTGGTTGTTTTCAGCATTTTATCGTTTACCTTTGATGATGCACGAATATTGATATAATGACACGTATTTTTTTTATTTTGTCAGGACTGCGACAGTGACGGGCAAGTGGACTGTATGGACTTCATGTTAATACATCTGCATGGACCTGGAGGATGTGATGGCGATAAAACGCAGGGGAGAATCGCTATGTTCACCTCCTGCTGGGACTCGTACAAAAAACAGTCGTCAAATATCACTAGTCAAGCACTGCCTAATTAGCAGTGACTACATTATATTTCTCTTATGTAGCATTGGTGCAATGAACAAATATTTAACTTTAATTACAAGTACACAAAAAATAAAAATATATTGACCCTATCACAACGCAAAGGAAGCTCACAACGACACAGAGTCGTAATGGCTCGCCTGTTAATATAGGGGTGTTCAATGGGTAATGCAACACTTTTTCTTCTCAGCCAACTTCGGTTGAAAAAATACAGAATCCGTTGTGGAACATCATGGAATATTCCCGCTACAACCCCTGTAGTTTCACGAAGTTCCAGTAGGTGGCGGCATTATACGTAGCTTCCAAATCGGCGTCTGTTATGGAGGTGCGTCATTGAATTTTTTTAGGTGGAAAACCAGAGCATCGCAGATGTTCATAGGCGCTTGCATTATGTCTACAGAGTCCTGGCAGCGAATAAAAGAACGGTGAGTCGTTGGCAGACACGTTTCTCATAATCGCAACAATGTCGCGCAAACCTGTTCGATCAGCCGCGTGCCGGCCGACCGCAAACGGCTGTGACTCTTGCAATATCGGAGCGCACAGACACTCTGATTCGAGGTGATCGATGAATCACAATCAAACACAGCACTGCGCAACTGAACATCTAGAGGAGCTCACGAAACTTCATCGAACTGTTCTTCATCATCCACCCTACAGGTCCGATCTCGCACCTTTCGACTTCTATCTGTTTGGCCCAATGAAGTATGCAATCCGTGGGAAGCAGTACGTAGATGCTGGGGAGGCTATTCATGCAGCAAGAGTTTGCCTCCGACGTCGACCAGTAGAGTGGTTCAGTGGGGTCACATAGGCCCCCCAGTAAGGTGGGGTAACGCCGTTCCATTGAACGGAGATTATGTTGAAAAATAGGGTTTTGTAGCCAGAAGATTGGGGAATAACGTTGTGTAATGTAATCCTACATAAAACCAACTTGCTTTCAGAAAAACGTGTTACATTACTTGCTGAACGGCCGTCATCTAATGAACTTATGTCTATACTACTTTGCTCGACTTGCATTGAACCGATATCATTACACGTAAATAAGTAAAATAAACACATTTTATTCTGCTCTTTCCTTCTATTCATCCATCCATTTTTACGTGCTAACGATTTGGATGTCTTACATATTCAGGGTTCCTTCTTATTTGTGTTTGAAGTCGATAGCTTGTAAAACTGAAAACAATAAACTTAACTGAGGGGAAAAAGAAAAAGAAAAAATTAGGGAAGTTCGTATCATATTCCTTCACTATGCCGCGCGGGGTAGGCGTGTGGTCTGAGGAGTCTCGTCACGGTTCGCGCGGCTCCCCCCCCCCCTCCCCCCCGTCGGAGGTTCGATTCGTCCTTCGGGCATGGCGGTATGTGTTGTCCTTTGTTTGTGAAAGGTAGTTTAAGTTAGATTAAGTAGTGCGTAAGCCTAGGGACCGATGACCTCAGCAGTTTGGTCCCATAGACCTTACCACAAATTTCCAATTTCTTTTCTTTCACTATGCAAGGTGCAAGATAACACGAGTCCTCGAGCTCTATCTGTAGCCTGCTAAGCAAGTCATAAGACTTGTAAGTAGACTGAAACGACAAGAACTAAAGCACCAGACTGTACAAGCTCTCATTCATTATTTACAGCTGTCATTTACAAGACAGGTTTCAGCAAGAATGATAGTTTAGAAGACAGAAAAGAGACGTAAGAGCACCACTCACAAATGTACATTCGTACCAGCATCTCGATACCACAATCACACTAAACAAGAATATACTACAATATCTACGGCTCTAAAAGAGTATTATTAACTAATACATAGGGAAAGTCTTTGTAGTCACAATAATAATATACTACGCTCAATAGAATCGTTTTTCAACACTCACTCACCAGAGTGATTATGAATGTACTTAGTGTCTGAGTGCTAGTATTCAAGAAAGTCTCCAGCAGCAGTTGTGCTGTGCTGTGGAAGAGTGGAAACAGGTAATTTGTTACTCTCACTGACAAAAAAGTAATTTTAATAAAGTACACTATGCTTTTCCCGATAATAATGAACAGTGGGGTTACAACAGCAATTTTGGTCACGAATTTTGACAAAAATGACATTTTCTGACAATTTCGAACGTCCTGGTCCCGAAAAGTTCGTTTTAAGAGACAGGGATGACCACAGTTACATCTGAACAGAAGTCAGTATAACCATCATGGTTTCCCGTCTGCAGCGAAGAGGTGATATTGCTGAACCTGACCTGCATCTCACATGAAAGGGGGTACTTATTTATCCTCCATATTGCACTGGATCTGTATGCAAACTTCAATGTTGGGCCACCCATAAAATGTACGAAAGTCGTTCAGTAAATAACGCAACACTTTTTTTCCTGAAAGCATGTTGTTTTTATTCAGAATTCCAATACGCCATATTGTTCCCCAATCATTTGGCTACAAATCCTTATTTCTTCAGCACGACCTCTGTTCAATGCGACGGCTTTACGCCACCTAACTGGGAGAGTCTGTACGCCCGCACAGTACTATTATACTGAACGACATCGGAGTCAACGTCTTGCAGCAGGAATAACCTTCCCATTATCCACGTATTACTTCCCGCGGACTGCATTCTTCATTGGGCCAAACAGATTGATATCAAAAGGTGCGAGAACCCACCGGGCATGCTCCTTTGAGTACCCCAGCTGGTGGATGAATGTGTCAGCAATCCATTTACACGAGTTACTGTGTGAAGCGAAGAACTAGAGAAAGTTATCTAAAAAAAGACACGACCATATTCTTTCAGTAGAAGCTGAAGTCCTTTTGATGCAGACTGTAGGCCAAAAAAATGTGTTCAACGTTAAGACTCGCTTGATTAGGGAAACTAGAAGACACAGATATAATAGCGACCAAATATTCTTCCGCAGATGATATCACAGGCAGTCACAGACATACATTAACAGACTGACAATACCGCATACAGTACCATCGGCGTTATTGAAGCCAGCACTTTAGGCTGGCAATGCAGTGACAAGCGCAAAGGACGCTTAAAAATCAGTTTATATACTGAGATAAAGAAATGGGGATAAACTGATATAACTACGTTACCTTTAGAGTTTTGACAAAATGGTTATTACATGCATCGTGTTTGGTTGTAATTTCTGGTATAGCAGACGAATTTGGCTCTGAGCGCTATGGGATTTAACTTCTAAGGTCATCAGTCCCCTAGAACTTAGAACTACTTAAACCTAACTAACCTAAGGACATCACACACATCTATGCCCGAGGCAGGATTCGAACCTGCGACCGTAGCGGTCGCTCGGTTCCAGACTGTAGCGCCTAGAACCGCACGGCCACACCGGTCGGCTATAGCAGACGGAAGATACAAGGGAAGGAACATGTCACAATGAAGAATAACTAGAAACATCTTACGTATTTTTGCTTTTATGCTGTATGTAATCCTAAATAATTACATTACAGTTTGTCTTATCGGAAATACTGGCAATGATTAAATAGTTTATGTACATTTTAGGATGTTACACAAATCTATTATTAACAGACGTAGCTTAATGATATGCCTTTAACCAGTTCTTATCGACTTTGGTTCTTCTTCGAGTAGTATGCTCCTCATGAAAGTGCTCCTATAAGTAGAACGTGCTATTTGTCGCTGAGAACAAGTTCTTTATTCATTTGAATAGTCTGCTTTAAAAGCATGCACATGCAACTCCACGTTCTTCTCATAACAGGATGCTACAATGTATGATTCAACTAGTATACAAATATTTGCTCAACTGCAGGACATTTTGTCTCAGAAAATCTTGGTAGTACAATATAGAAACTTGCTGACGCCGCCATCTTACCTCACCAAACTCAGACTTCAGTAAAAGATGCATCTTTGCCAGTCTAAAGATGTATGTCTGTGCAGCCAACCGGTATCGTTTGTTTATCACAGATTTAACTCAGAGCAGTAGTTTTTCGAAAATAGTGGGGCAGAGCTCTCTGCCTAACTAACAACAAAATATAAAAAAAAAAACACTGAATACAACCCGTTTGCAGAGAATAGTTCCCAGATTATGTAGTGACTGAAAATTACTGGATGTAATCAGGATTAAAATCAAGTTTTCAGTGTCTATAATTGTCGCAGACATATTAGATGCCTACTACATTTATCATTTTCCCCTTCTTATTGACCCAAAATTCAAAAGACATTGATAACGACACTCAATTGAAAGTGAAAGAGGGTGTATCATGTATTGAAGCGGTTGAGACAGTAAATTTTTTACATATTTCCAGTACATTTTATGAAATTTTGAAAAAAGAATCCAGATTTAACCAAACTCTATGTCATGCCACAAGACAATAAACCTGATGTTAAGCATTACATGAAATGTATTCGCAGTTGCGAATATGGATAAGTATCAACTGTATAAGGGAATGGCGACAGTGAAAATTTGTACCGGACCGGGACTCAAACCCGGATTTCTCGTTTATCACGAGCAGCTGCCTTGCCATTAGGCTATCCGAGCACACTTCACAGCCAGACCCACACTTCCACATGATACTGTAGCGCCTGTGTCGTTCAGAAGTACGATTCATCCCCCCCGTAGGTACATCGCATTGTACGAGGGGCGTTCAGAAAGTAAGCTCCGATCGGTCGCGAAATGGAAACGACTATGAAAATCCGATAAAGCTTTGCACAGATGTGTTGGGTAGTGTCTCTAGTATAACCCCAGTTAGCATCACGTCGCTCTTCTCATTTCTGAGCTCGCAGTGAGTGCGTAAAGATGTCTAGAAAATAGTGTCTGCCGCCAAGTACGAGGGCCTGGTGAGAAATTTCGCCTGAAGCTATGCAGCTAACATTACATAACTGTCGTGCTGTTTCGTCTTCAAGACAATTCTCAGCCGCATTCTGCAGGGGCAATGAAGATGCTCCTGCATCGTTTGCAAATGGAAATGTTAGATTACCCACAATACAGTCCGCAATTGTCTCCCCCTGAGTTTCATCTCTGGTCACATGAACCGCTGTCTTTGACGACAACATTTTGACACAGACAACGAGGTGTAGACCAGCGTGGAGAATTGGCGGAAAGCACTGGCGGCTGCCTTCTATGATGAGGCTATTGAAAAGTTGGTACAACGCTATGACAAAAGTCTAAGTCAGAACGGCGACTACGTAGAGAAGTAGCTGAAAGGTGTAGCTAATTGTTACAAGTAAAACATTTCTGATGTTCACTGTGGTTTCAATTTGGCAATCAATCGGAGCTTACTTTCTGAACAGGCCTCGTACATCTGAACAAAAGAGGCACTGCAATATCGTATGATGTTAAGCATTACGTCTCAATATCTAACAGCCCTTCATTTTTGTGCAAGCCTTGTGGATTAGACCCACAGAAATAAAAAATGAGAAGGTAGAATTACAATACTTGTTAGACCACTTCTTTCAACTGCATAAATCGCAGTAGGCCCATCTCCTACATATGGTTATAAAACCAGATTGTTTTTAGGAGTGGAGGAGGATGGTAAGAATTAGATGAGTGCAGAGAGTGACTAATAAAGAGATGCTGGAAAGAATAGAGCAGAATTATTGTAAGTTATAAGAAAAAGAAAGAAGAGTTAGCTTAGTCACATGTTGAGACGAGACTGCTGAATGCATTGGAAGGAAAGAGAAAACACAAGAATCGTGGATGAAACTAAAGGAAGTGGAAGCTTCTTGGAAATGTAGAGAACAGCTTCAGACAGAAGGACTTGGAGATCAACCTTGTGAAGCTCTGCCTTCAGCGTGAACACACAACAGTAATAATACGATTGTTTACTTGTTCGTGGAAATTATTGTCGTGTAAATGATCGCACACTGACATATCTCCGTTCATTTTGTTTACTTAATCCTTCGTGCCAAAAAACACTGTCTTAAAAAGCTTGTTATGAAACTCCGTTCCCGTGGAAGATAACCAAATATCTATAATAATAACTCAGTTTGGCCTATATGAATTTCATTTCCTGCTTTTTTGGATTACGGAATGCACCCAGCATTTTTCAGTGATTTTCAACGAAGCACTTCGAGGACTATATTACTGTTTTCTCTCCATATACAGCGTTCTAACTCCATCTGGTTCAGAAAGGGAACACTTGGGACAATTTTCCGTTGTTTTGCGAATATACCGTTGGAGAATTAATCTTCAAAGGTCTATGTTTAGTACTCCGAAAATTTCTTTGCTGGGATATGTCATTCCATCAGATGGCATCAATATGCACTTGAAAAGAGCAAAAGGTAATGTAAAAGCGGTTCGTCCAGAAACTGCAAAAATTACGAACATTGATCAGTGCCATCATTTTCTTTTGTCGTTATTTGGAATACACTACACGAAACTAAAATCTTCTACACGATAATCCGAAAGCAAGTACAAATAGTGGCAAAAGGAAAATCGACAGAGCCCCACCAGCAACATAACTGTTTGAAGAAGGTAAGTAAAATCTGTAACTGTCAGTACTACTAACTTACAGAAATGTGAAGAATGAACTTGCGTTATATGTGGAATAGTCCCACACAAATAGGATTCAATTTGGAAGCCTATTGTTTATTCATTTATTTTGAAAGAAATTTACTCTTTCCGATAGGAATTACTCACCTTAGTACAGGAACTTCTCAGTATTTATTTAGCGATTAAATATTTAAATTATCTGCTCGAAGTAAGAATATTTTGTAGCAACACGGACCACGACTCCTTAAATATAGCGTGAGCGTACTACATGACTGCAGCATTGTTTCTTACCTGAAGTACAGTTTCGCGCGTTATATGTCTGGCATAGCTATTCATCTGTGTAGAGATGACAGACTGCGACGAAAATGCTATCTCAAAGAAATAGCGCTTCATTGAGGAAGCATATTTACTCCTAGTTGATGAAAATACTGGAGTGACTTAATTGATAACAGTCGTCCACATACTCAAAAAAATTTAGGATTCCAGTTTTGGAGCATGGTTAAGTTATGGCATGTCAAGATATTAGGTCGTCAGCCAAGACCACATCTTTCAAACTTGTCTTACACTGTTGCTGATATTTGCATTATGGGTATTAGGTCGTGCTCCATGGCATAATTCCCTGCCTAACATTTCGTCTTCTGACGCTGGAGACATCGTCGTGGGAAATAGCCATTGCAACAGCTTTTATATACAAGGTGGTTACAAACAGTCTGGAAAGCTTGTAAAGATGTTGCAAGGTATGCTGTACTGAGAAATAACTGTTAAGAAAAAATTCGATATTTTGCGCTGTTTCTCAGTTAATTAACATTTAAGTTAGTCAATCAGGCCGTCGCGCACTCAGATTCAAGCGGATCGCCATATTCAGTTAGATACGACATTGCAGGGGCTGTATTATTCTGATTACGATGCAAAGTTCCTTTGGATATGCATGCTTGCATGTATGCTTCGCATCGTAATCAGAAAAACACAGGCGCTGCAGTATCGTATTTATCTGCCGATACCGCGCATGCGGCTTTCAAGTACAACGTCTGACCTGAACGGGAATATACATAATGGATGTAAGAGTACAGGTCGTAGACGTGTGGTTGACGGCGTATGGAAGACTGGGTCGGGCCGTGACTCGTGCACGGGCAGCTGAATGGTAAATCGACTGCACGCGATAAGTGGGAAATCGGGGTTCGAATCCACGTCTGACACAAATTTTCATTGTCGTCCTTCCACTCTACCGCTGATGGTAGTCCTCACTCGAAATTGCGGATTCTTTTGAAGAGATACAGTTAGTGTCAGCTGTTCTCGTAGCGTAGATGAAAGCGCACCGTACTGCTCAGCCTGTGGCTCGAATTCGATCCTTACTACCGTTCCATATCCAGTTCTTGTATCGCTTTCTTGTTCGGTTTTACGAAACCAAACGAACAACACGTTAGGCGACACTGTCTCTGGCAGGCCGTTTGAGTTTGGGTGCGCAACGGCCTGCCTGACTGGCTAACTTCAACGAAAATTTACTCGGAAGCGGCTCAACGTATCTAATTTTTTTTTAACAATTCTCAGCACAATCTACCCTGCAACACCCTTACAAGCTTTTCCGACTGTTTCTGACCACCCCATATAAACAGGTCAGTTTGCTGTTGTGAGCTTGTTCGAGTCTGTAACAGCCTTCTACGCCGTTAAAGCTTCTAATGATGTCTCCAGCACTGAAAGACGGAACGTCAATCTGAGATTTATGCCTTTGACCAGGGCCGAATGCCCATAAGGCAAATATCACCCGTATCACAATTACCGGCCGTCAAAGCTTGCCTTCTGTACTGTCTTGCCAAACTTGAAAGAAGTGTAATCACGCACTATGGCATATACAGAACGCCAAATTAATAATTACAAGGCGTTCTAGAAATTCTATTGGAAAATTGCCAGTTGCTAATGAAAGTTTTTCGGGCGGTACATGCTGGCGTAGCTGTTCCTCTAATAGACTCCGACGGATTCGCTGTTTTGCATGTACTGAACGTAATGTACAGATAAACCATCACAGGTCGCTGTGTGCACTACAGGACATGCTTGAGTTTACTGTCCCTGTACTGAAGGTTTCTCCACCTGAACAGAGGTTGTGTCCCTTTGAAATTTCGAAGCAGAGGTGGTAGCAGTAATACGTGGTCAGTGTAAAGCTCCTGTCACTATAAAAATTTATTTATGAGGAACTATGTTACACCCACTTAAGTGGTTTGTTGCAAATGATAGCTTGACTCATATAGTTTATGGACACACTTCCACACGTGATCCGTTTGCTGTCCATAGAATGTCTCAGTTACTCTCCTCGTAATAGGAAACACATCCTAATGTTCTGTAAAATTATATTTATTTGGTCATGAAGCGGCTTTCAGCTTCTTATGGCGTCTTCAGGAGAAATACTCTATGTCATCTTTGTATCTTCCATGCAGATAACATCTATGTATTTGTATTGTAGTGAACTGAGGACCTAAAATCGACGGAGAGGCTTCGTCCCCGCCGTGTGCGGTTCGGCCCCCAGTGGACACCCCCCCCCCCCCCCAAACCAGGAACGTCTCACACCAGACGAGTGTAATCCCAATGTTTGCGTGGTAGAGTAATTAAGGTATAGTGTAACTGAGGCGGAATAAGGGGAACCAGCCCGCATTCGCCGACGCAGATGAAAAACCGCCTTAAAAACGGTCCACAGACTGGCCGGCAGTCCGGACATCGACACTAATCCGCCGGGCGGATTCGTGCCGGGGACCGGCATGCATTCCAACCCGTAAAGCAATGCGTTAGACCGCACGGCTAACCGGATGGGTTTAACATCTATGTAAGTCACATATCATCTAACCTGTGTTTGCGACATTCAGTTGTCACCTGGAGATGGTCTAACAAGCCGGAAGTCGGTTCGCGATCAAACGAATATAAGTCTCTGTATGTCCATTTTCTTTAGAGATGGAAGCGGGACTCGGCTGTTCGATACAGGATGTCAAATTAAACACCTGTCGGCCGTCTAGTTTCCAACTTTATTTTATTTGGCAACCAGTTTCAGTGTTCTACTACGCCATCTTCAGGCCCCTGACAGACGTGTAGGAACATTCTACCTCGTTTATGATCAAAACAGGGGCCAGTTGTACTGGTATTAGTAGATTTTTGCAATAGCGATCACTTCTTCCGTCACCAACCGACTGTTCAGATGAGGTTGAAGTGATCGCTATTGCAAAAATTTACTTACAACAGTATTACTGGCCCCTTTTTTTTTTATCACAAATGAGGTAGAATCTACCTACACGTCGGTCAGGGACCTGAAGATGGCGTAGTAGAACGCTGAAACTGGTTGCCAAATAAAATAGTTTAAACTAGACTGCTGAAAGATGTTTAGTTTGACAAATAAATATAATTTCGTTGAACATTAGGTAGTGTTTCCTATTTAATGTTACCATCATGTTCTGTCAACTACCGACGGAAAATTCAGTTAATGAACACTATCAGTAACGTAGCCATAAGAAAGAATCAGGAGCGGTTATGTTTAGTGAAAGTGATGGCCATGCTATTGGCTATTGGACCATCTCTACGGATCCATCCAAGAACTTATGAACAAATGAACCCCAACGTGGCGGATCACAATCTTGTCGAAATACTATCACGGTTGAAATTCTTGTACCTGAAGTACAACCCCTAAAGTTCCAACTTGTCCTGGAAAACTGTTCTCGTAATGGTAGTAGGCCCAGTAATGAAGAACGTTTCAGTATTTTTGCTATGCGTTAAGCCACACCACACATTCAAAAAAATGGTTCAAATGGCTCTGAGCACTATGGGACTTAACAGCTATGGTCATCAGTCCCCTAGAACTTAGAACTACTTAAACCTAACTAACCCAAGGACATCACACAACAACCAGTCATCACGAGGCAGAGAAAATCCCTGACCCCGCCGGGAATCCAACCCGGGACCCGGGCGCGACCACACATTCGTTTACAGACTGTCCCTTATCTGCTGTACCACGATACGTGGGTTCTCCGACCCCTATATCAAAACACTATGGCTGCTTACTTTATTGGAGATATGGAAAGTCGTCTCATCACAAAAACAAATTTTATATTGTCTGCACCGATTCGTTCGATCATGTTCATATATAAATTCTGCACGTCAGGGCCCATCACTGGCTCCAAAGTTTGCAGGAGTTGCACTTTGTATGCATCGAAATGCATCCGTTTGTGCAAAACCTTCGTCACTGTGCCCTGAGGTACGCATTTTTCTCTGGAAAGACGACGTGTCGGCTTCCGTGGAATGCGCTGAAATGCTACACGCACGGAATCAACTGTGTCGTTATTCACTCCAGGTCCACCACTTCTGGCCTTGTCGTCAAGACTGCCAGTCTCTTTCAACTTTTCATGTCATCCTTTGATGCTCTTCACATCTGACGGAACTCGAACATAGACATTGTCGCTGAACTGTAGTAGGCGACTATGTTCCATGAAACCAATAAACACATGCGATCTCTCCTGCATAAGATGTCGTTGTGACAGCAGCGCTCCTAAATTATGTTACTTGTAACCAGAGAGTAATAAGAGAGAGAGAGAGAAAACAGAAATCAGATGCTGTCAAAACACATGTAGAAATTTATCAATAAAAATAGCATGAGTTAAACTACCATTTGCAACAAATCACACAGCTGTATCTAACATAGTTCTTTGTAATCAGGGGAATACTTCATGTTCACCCTGTATTTTTTAAATCTTGAATTAGCAGATTTGGAACGCCGCAACAGATAGTGACAAATCAAACCGAAATTTAAGTCTAATATGTTCTGAGCCTTATAAAGCTTTTTGGCTCCGACTAACATGAACTACTACGTAACACGCACAGACTAATGGAAAAATCGAATGGATATATCGTACACTGAAGAGTGTCATACAACCCATGCTGCAACGAATGACCAGCAATTCTACTTAGCTTCCTTATTCCTTCTGAAGTAGCGAAAATATTGTGTAGGTCTACAGTGTTCTCAGGAACCTAAAATTGCAATGGACTTTGACCTTCCAACTTTTGTTACCGAATGGAATGAAAGCATGATTTCGGAAAGGTGCAGATTAGCCCCACAGGAAAAAAGAAGCTCTTTTCGTTCACAGCAGTCTTTGAAGCACAAATGATTCGATTGTCAAAACTGACAAGGTAAAGAGCAATCTCACAGAGTCATAACATATAAAGGTCCTTATGAAGTGATTCCACGTTTACCGAAATATTTATTATTAAAGAAAAACCAATCAACATTTCTACTGATCAAATCAAACAACCTAATTTATGGACAAAAATATCAATCTTTCGATGAGGAAGACTTCTCGTAGATTACCGACGACGCAGGTGATAGTGCTGCTGTCGACGTTGGATAGAATGAGCAAACATTATCTATGTATATGTTCGTGCCATTTTAGTGATACCACCATGACGTAATCTAGCCAATCAGACGCCATCGCTTGAACATAGAAGTGGGAGCCTCGTCAGTTTCACGATAGTCAGACATAGCTTCTGATGACGATGATGGAGGTAGTCAGTGAAATACTGGAATTTTATCCGAATCTGATGCGGCAAGTTCACTGGAAACCTTTCATCCAATGACTCTGTCGCAGCCTATTTTCTTCCAGATGGAATTGCACATGAGCATGGGACCAGCTTGGAAGCCATATAAGCGATTCTCGTGATATATAGCAGTTCGTGGGTAACACTCATCTCACAAGACTTTCTGTAAACGTGAAATTTTGATATCGCAGCATCGACAATCGATGCGGCAGGCGCCATTTTCATTTTTGTATATTTAGATGTTTTGTATTATAGCTTGCAGTATGCTGCTTCAGAGCAACGACGTATTGAAAATTTACCACAGACACATCCCATTAACATTAAATGTCAGTTATAGCGCATCAACGATATAAGCCTTCAAGAAATACATTAATAACCAAGACAGGAGATTAAAATGGCGTCGCTATGTGCTAGCTTAATGGATAATGTCCGCGGTTCATGAAGTCTAAGGCTGTGGGTTGGCATCGTATTATATCCTTTTTTTATTTCATCTTAGCGTTGTTAATGCTTTCTGGGACTTTCTTACGAATGTAATACATGTATGTTCTGCAATATTCGATGTTATTTACATTTCCGACTGATTACAGAACGAAGGGTGAAATAAATATTTGGCAATTTTCGAGTATGTGGTTAGGCAGGATCCCAAGAGGGTAACTTAAATTGCTGCGAGTGATACGAACAATAAAATTAACGTTCTTCTTCCTCACAAATCTTTGACTCTTTATTTCCGAATACGTATCGATTTCCGAGTGTGAGGTTAGGGGGAAAACTAAGGGGACAATTTAAATTTCTCAGAATGATATAGGGAGCAATAAAATTCATTTTCTCCCTGGTCACAAAGCCGATGGCAATTCCTGCGGCTATCGATATTGCACGTGACGTTAAAATGATGTGACGTTTGCAGGAAGTCTTGATATGAGTGTTACCATCAATATGTGTGTTGCACAACACTGTGATGACTCAAAAAAACTCTATAGTCAATGTTTTCGTTTGCTGGAGCAGCCTTATCTTTGATGAGTAGTGCAAGAACATTATGACCACCGACCTGCTATTGATAACCCGTCCAGGCGACAGCAGCGTCACCTGGTGAGGAATAACTGCTAGTCAGACACACGCACGGCACATGTAGCATCAGTGGGCGTGCTGACCGTGTGTAGAAGGGGAAGGCGCGCTATCTGTCTTGAGTTTGACGGAGGGCAGATTGTGACGGCTCGGCGGCTCGGCACGAGCACTTCGGAAACTGTACTGCTTGTCGGGTGTTCGAGGAGACATCATTACAGATGTCGGACGTCGTAGGATGGGCAGACTGGTAAAACAGGACGGGCGGCGAACTGTGGTGGAACTAACGTCAGACTTTAATGCTGGACAGTGTACAAGTGTTTCTGAACACACAGTGCACCGAACACTCCTAACGATGGGCCTCCGCAGCCGACGGCCCATGCATGTGCCAATGTCAACATCACAACATCGGCGACTGCGACTGCAGTGAGAATGTGACCACCGGCATTGGACTTTGGCGCAGCGGGAGAGCGTTGCATGGTCTGTTGAATCCAAATACCCTCTTTATCATGCAGATAGGAGAGCACGAATCCGTCGTTTCGAGGGGAACAGCACCTTGACACTTGAACTGCGGGACGGAGACAAGCTGGCGGCGGCTCCTTTATGCTGTGGGGAACAGTCATGTTGGTATCCAGGGCTGGAGCTCGTGCAAGGCACAATGACAGCGAAGGAGTATCGTACAATGCTTGCAGACCACGTACACTTTTCATGACGATCATGTTTTCCGACGGCAGTGGCATTTTTCAACAAGACAATGCGCATGTCACAAGGCAAGCTGGCGGCGGCTCCTTTATGCTGTGGGGAACAGTCATGTTGGTATCCAGGGCTGGAGCTCGTGCAAGGCACAATGACAGCGAAGGAGTATCGTACAATGCTTGCAGACCACGTACACTTTTCATGACGATCATGTTTTCCGACGGCAGTGGCATTTTTCAACAAGACAATGCGCATGTCACAAGGCCAGGAGTATGATGGAGTTGTCCGCGGAACACAGTGGCGAGTTCCAGTTGATGTGCCGGTTCCCCAACTCGCCCGATATGTACACGATCGAACCCACCTGGGATGTGATTGAGCGTGGCATCAGAGCTCAATGTCCCCTCCCTGGAATTTACGGGAATAAGGTGAGTTGTGTGTGCAGATGCGGTGCCAGCTCCCTCCAGCGACCTACTAAGGCCTCATTGCTTCCATGCCACGACGCGTCGCCAGTGTTATCCGTGTCAAATGTGGACAAACCGGCTATTAGGTAGGTGGGTTGTGACGTTCCGGCTGATCAGTGTATATAGACAGTATTTTGAACGTGAGGTCTAGCTGGTCAATTGTATTGTTTGTCGCCGAGTTTCGAGTTCGGTGGGGCAGCATGGAGGGCAAACAAAGCACTTAATTTCCGTCTGAAACAATGAACGTCGCCCGGCCTGTGCCGGCTTTTAACATTCGTCTTGTGAAATTAAGATAGGCATTTTAAAGCTACGCCGTCTAGAATTTTTGGTGAGGCTGTTGTTCGCTCGCACTTCATCGGCGTAATTCTATGTTGCATAATTTTTCAGTTTCATTTACAGGACGTGCTTTTCAATTGTGAACTCGCTTGAACCATAACAGCTCTTTGTTCGATTCACGTCTTTGGTAGAATACGTGAAGATCAATATCTATTTTTTACAGGATCATCTGAGCATCTTGGTCGCTTTGCATAATAATTTCCCACTCTTTAAGTAATAGTAAGGCAATTATCACCAATGTGGAGTTATTTTTAAGTCCTTTATAAAAGTGTGATGCAGTACAGCGACATGGCTCGTAAGCGGACTTTTTGTGTCTTATTCATGAGATTTTGTGCCTTATTCCTAAACAATAAAGTTTAAATTCTATACCTTCACGAATTCTTTTTCTAGAGAATAATTTTTTAATCTTACAGTGTTTAATTTTCGTTAGAACATATGTTCATTCATGCTTTGTTTATCAATGCTGGTTGTTCAGGTGCAATCTATTTGAAACATTTGTTGGTCTGCCCACAGCAGAAACAGCATTTCCAGAAACTGCCTCCAGAAGCAATGTTATTTTCCTGTTTCTACGTTATTTTCAGCTAACTAAGGTAAGTGCGAGTTGCAGTGATCTTCAAGACACGAGCTGCAAACGATTTATTTTCCATTAGTTATGTACTGGAACACACCAGGTGTAGTTACGTCTGCAATGCACGTCTATCCTCTAAGGAGTGAAACACTAACACTGCTAAGTGGTTTAGGACAGTTGACGATCCTAGTTGTAATTTATCTTCAGTTAAAGGCCCAGCGTGTTATGAAAGTTGGTTCACTACCTCAAATTTCACTAAAAGTAGTCAGATTCTGTTGTTATTCATGCACAGATCGAATGTGTTGCAAAGGGTATAGTTTCAGGGCATAAAAACTAGATACACAATACACTACATTGTTAAATTTGAGGAATAGTTCTCTCAAGATCTTGAAAGAGAAGGTAAATTACTGAAGAAAAATTGAGGACTGCAATTAACAAAGGTAAGCGGTAGGCGAAGAGAAAGTTTCATGCAGAAAAAGAGAGCAGTTCCATAGTATGAAGAAGGAAAGTATATTTAATGAACACTTCCACAGACAGCAAAGCAAGTTCTATTGAATTTAAAACGTGTTTAAAATGCAAAAAAAAAAAAAAAATCCTGTAAGGCGACCGGATTTTACGGTTCTTACATGAGCATGATCCATAATGACAGGACGATACAGCATGAGATCCTCAGAAAATAATAATTATATCAACAACAGGCAATTGCTGTTAATCTCATGTACTATCAAAACAATATCTACTAGTATATGGGACTGGCATGAACAAACAAGTTACAGTGAAACGCATTTTGGAGACGAACCAAGCAGGTGGTTAATGACAACGTCAAACTCCCATTTAGCAACAGAACGGCGAGCTTCAGCACAGAAAGGGATAAGTCCAGAACAATACATTATTCCTTATAACGTAAATAAGGCCGGGACCGATGGTAAGTGGCTGCACATCATTAACAGGGCTAGGCTGTGACCCAGCAAGGAAAATAAAAATGTATTCACCTTTAGCGAGGCGGTGATTGGCTGAAGCCATACTTGATGAGGCAGACACGACACGGTGGGGAGATCCCCATTATATAAAAGCACTTTGAGACCTTAAGGCTCTGTCTCTCTCTCTCTCTCTCATCTTGCGGTAGACCGTACAGGTGAGTGGTAATAAGCTAAGGCGTTGAGAGTTTGCTTTCTGCGAAATGAGGACGATATCCTTCATCTATTGTGGTTACAGATAGCAAAGTGGTAGTTAATTATCCTATGGGAATTTTTACGGGCAAAGAAATCGTGCACGTTGCTACAACCCATAGCGAGCGTGCAACAGCCATTATTTCAACTAGGGAAACATTAACGTTCTACGGAACTCACGAACGTTGCGACTGAGTGAATTCAGTCAAGGCCAGAGTAGGGAATTAGCATTTCAGATCCAGTACGGAAACAAGGCCATTGCAGAGGCTGCTTGGTAAAGTACCATCGCGCATTAGGCCACAGTAAATGTTGAGTCTAGATTTTTCTCACTCCAACTTGCGTGTACTTTGATCATTGAATATCAAAAGCTAGGATACTAACCTACCCTCACATTGAGTACATGAGTTTTATTCATTGATTCAAAAAATAAATTTATTCTCCGCCAACACAGTGCATTGACCAGCTATGACGATGTAGTTAAATGAGCTGATGAGGATTTTTAATAATCATTCTTTCCGGTGATAAAAAATATTCATGTGTACAGATAACGATTTTAATAATAATCATTTCAATATGTCCCTGGCTTAAATATTCTGTTATTGAGTGTCAAAAGTAATTGAACATGATTATTGTTTATTGCTTGAACCCTGAAAGTAACAGGTGATAAATTATATTTAGAATAAAAAAGGGAATAGCTATTTTGTCTTTTTGGAATAGACCCCAAACTTTCACTTTTATTAATTCATGCATTCTAGATACGTGACAGCAGCATTTCTAATGACTTTTGTTATGATCCACACCTGATATTAGCTGCCTTACAGAGCCAGAGTCATATTTATTTAGAATGTATGTTTGACACCCTGGGCTTGAGAAGACAGTTCAGACGTTTTGTCCACTTGCACGCTAAGTGGTAAGCTAAGTTTGCACACATTAATACACTCACTGTGCCAATACAAAGGCTGTTAATCTCATCGACAATCCAAAAATCCATTCTCGCGAAGATTTTTGGCCTTTATTGTAATCCTGAACTTAGAATTTGTTTAAACTCTACTGCTGGAGGTAAAAATCAGGAAACTGTAAATTCGAACGTATAATTTACATCAAAGACACTCAGTGAAAAAGTTTGCCGAGGGAAGTACAATTCACGTTCAAAAGAACGACTGTATTGGAATTTCTAGTCTACAGATGGAAACAAAGTTATGAACTATTATTTTTACTCGGATCAGCTATTTTGAGAATTTTACTGTGTATTTATCTTTCAAACGTAGAATCACTGACACAGTGCTTTGTGTGTCTCCCTTTTCGGGGATTAGGACGAGCCCATCACTTTGGAACCAAGGCTTATTCCTTCATCCAAACTGCGTCTTATTTTCCTATTTGCTGGAAGTTTATTTACGCGCCATCACTGTAGAAGGTTGGAAAAGCTGCATTGGAACTTCCACGGGATGCAACTTCCACCCATGCCAGTGTCACTGCTGCTAGTCGGGCAATTTCTCCCTGCGCCTCTCGGAACAGCTAGCTTGTACAATCATGAGTTACACTTTTTCGCTGCCTTCAAAACTGCAAAGAATTCAAAACAAGAATCCGACTTCGATGTTGATTGAATCAATGAACTGGATATTTTCTGCTGCATATTTGGAAGCCTAATGTAAAATAATCTATCCTTTAAGTAAATTTACATAATCTTGTAATATTACAATCGGTAATGTGCGTGGACAGGGGTTTGAAATGTCACTGTCTTGTCTCAAGGTGTGCATAGATCTACAAGTGTCAGTCAAATGGAAACGAGACATGGAAGAATTAAGTAAACTACTTACCATTCCAAACGTAATTGCCACAACTGTTAACACGTTTGCCCCACTGTCAGACACGATGGACAACACCTTCATGGAAAAATGTTTGGGTGGAAGTTGCATCACGTGGAAGTTCCAATACGGCTTTTCGAACCTTCTACAGGGATGGCATGTAAATAAACTTCCAGCGAAAAGGAAAATAAGACGCAGTTTGGATGAAGGAATAAGCTTTAGTTCCAAAGTGATAGCTCGTCCTAATCCCCGAAGTGGGAGACACACAAAGCACTGTGTCAGTAATTCTACGTTTGAAAGATAAATATACAGTAAAAGTATGAAAATAGCTGATCCGAGTAAAAATAAGAGTTTATAAAAGTTTGTACTAACAAAAATAATTTGTGTGGGTGACCTAAGAAAACTGGCTAATCTGATGTCACATATGGGAAATATTTTACGTATAGGGGTAGCTGTGCCTTGTTTGGAGAAATCGTCATAAGGGTTGAAAGAGAGCAGATCCTGTCGTCAGTAACTGTCGAAACTCAGTGACGCAGCAAGCTGAAGGAGTAGTTTAATTAATGTCGCCGAGTCAAATATACAAAATAGGGTAGGGAGAGATCTTGAATGTTAAAAAAAATGTTTTATTTTCTACAGCGACGATAACTACAGACTTGGGCTTAGATAATAATGAAGACAGTTATATCGCGCCACTGCGACATTATTCGCCACTGTCATGGTTGTTGTTGTTGTTGTCTTCAGTCCTGAGATTGGTTTGATGCAGCTCTCCATGCTACTCTATCCTGTGCAAGCTTCTTCATCTCCCAGTACTTATGCAACCTACATCCTTCTGAGCCTGCTTAGTGTATTCATCTCTTGGTCTCCCTCTACGAGTTTTACCCTCCACGCTGCCCTCCAATGCTAAATTTGTGATCCCTTGATGCCTCAGAACATTTCCTACCAACCGGTCCCTTCTTCTTTTCAAATTGTGCCACAAACTCCTCTTTTCCCCAATTCTATTCAATACCTCCTCATACCCATCTAATCTTCAGCATTCTTCTGTAGCACCACATTTCGAAAGCTTCTGTTCTCTTCTTGTCCAAACTATTTATCGTCCATGTTTCACTTCCATCCATGGGTACACTCCATACAAATACTTTCAGAAACGACTTCCTGACAAATCCATACTCGATGTTAACAAATTTCTCTTCTTCAGAAACGCTTTCCTTGCCATTGCCAGTCTACATTTTACATCTTCTCTACTTCGATCATCTTCAGTTATTTTGCTCCCCAAATAGCAAAACTCCTTTACTACTTTGAGTGTCTCATTTCCTAATCTAGTTCCCTCAGCATCACCCGACTTAATTCGACTACTTTCCATTATCCTCGTTTTGCTTTTGTTGATGTTCATCTTATATCCTCCTTTCAAGACACTGTCCATTCCGTTCAACTGCTCTTCCAAGTCCTTTGCTGTCTCTGACAGAATTACAATGTCATCGGCGAACCTCAACGTTTTTATTTCTTCTCCATGGATTTTAATACCTACTCCGAATTTTTCTTTCGTTTCCTTTACTGCTTGCTCAATATACAGATTGAATAGCATCGGGGAGAGGCTACAACCCTGTCTCACTCCCTTCCCAACCACTGCTTCCCTTTCATGTCCCTCGACTCTTATAACTGCCGTTTCTATACAAATTGTAAATAACCTTTCGCTCCCTGTATTTTACCCCTGCCACCTTTAGAATTTGAAAGAGAGTATTCCAGTCAACATTGTCAAAAGCTTTCTCTAAGTCTACAAATGCTAGAAACGTAGGTTTGCCTTTCCTTAATCTATTTTCTAAGATAAGTCGTAAGGTCAGTATTGCCTCACGTGTTCCAATATTTCTACGGAATCCAAACTGATCTTCGCCGAGGTCAGCTTCTACCAGTTTTTCCATTCGTATGTAAAGAATTCGCGTTAGAATTTTGCAGCTGTGACTTATTATTCGCCACTGTCATGGTAAGTAGGATCATACTAACTATCTCACTGTGCGACTTTCTCGGTGTTTTGTGATAATCGCAAATGGCCTTATGGCCGCAATAGAATGGATAAACGTAATAGAAATTGAGACTCCTTTGTTAAACTGTACCAACCACCATTTCTATATTCTTGCTGCTAATGAGTAAAATTCTGTATGGCACAATATTTTAACAGGCTTCCTTACATGTGTGTGATAAATGCTCTTCAAGGATATAATCATTTTTTTCTACGTAGCAACATACTGATAGGTTGTTTGAAAGTTGAAAAACGAAAGCTGTCCTCAATCTGTACGTTAATTTGAGCTCAACAGTGCTTTATTAGAGAGGGTCCTGTTAGAGGTGTTATGCCCTTCAGTTCCTCCACTTCTGAACTGACTTTTCCCACCAGTTCTTGGGGCACCTCTAGATTAATGTGCATTCCGTGGCACGGTGCAATTGTCATTGCCCACAAATCATTTTCAGAGGTGAAAGAAGCGGTAGGTGACAGGAAAAAAAATTGACAGGCTGACAGTGGATTCAGCGGCTCAGCTCTTAGGATCTGTAGTTTAACAGTAAGCACTTAGCCACTGACCCCTAACTCTTTTTATTTCACAACTGGCGTATCTGGTAAAATAACATCTCCCCTGACTCAGCAACTCATCATCTGCACTTCACGAGCATTATGAACAATTTCTATGCTGGGCGACTACCAATAGGCTACATGTATAAAAAGACATAGGCAGTTGCACGCTAAGGGCGCCATACGCGGCTGATCATACGCTTGAGATGTCTCCGTTCTCATGAATGCATTGTACTTCTAATTTAAAACTGTGCTCATTTATTCTTCAGTCTGAGTTTCACATATTTTAACATATTCGATCTCTCTGGGTCATCTTCGGATCTAAAACAAAGTAAAACTAAAGTATACTGTACAGATAGGACAGGTTGCTGACACAACTATATAGGTAAATTCTACATTTATGTACAATTATTTACCACAGTATGAAGTACATAGTTAGTTTCATTTTGTTTTAGATCTGAAGATGACCTAGAGAGATCGAAACATGTCAAGTATTAAAAAATGTGCAACCTAGACTGAAAAATAAATGAGAATTGTTAGATATCAGTATGGGTGCTGTTCCCTCGCGAGGAATATTTTGGCTGCAGAATACATTTCTTTTGCTTCTTGAGAACAAAGCTCTAGATCATGTCAAACAGCATTGATTGATAGTGTTGCTGGATGACCTCCTGTGGGGTATCGTGCCAAATTCTGTCCAATTAGCGCGTTGGATCGTTAAAATCCAGAGATTGTTGGAGGGCACTGCCCATGATGCTCCATACGCTCTCAATTCGGAAGAGTTTCAGTGACATTTCCAACAAAGGTAGGATTTGGCGAGCACGAAGACAAGCAGGAGAAACCCTCGCCGTGTGCAGGCGGGATTATCCGGCCGAAACGTAAGCTCAGAATGGCTTGCCATGAAGGGCAATAAAACGGGCTGTTGAATATAGTCGACGTACCACTGTGCCGCGGATGACAGCCAAAAGGGTCCTGCCATGAAATGAAATGGAACCCCAGGCAATCAGTCCTGAATATCAGGCCACATGGAGAGCGATGGCTAGGTTGGTAACCCACCATTGTCCCAGGCGTCTCCAGACACACATTCGCTGGTCATCAGGTCTCTGTTCGAAGCGGGACACATCAATAAGATTCCAGGCCGAAGACGACTGTCTCCGGTTTTGGGCGGCTAACTGGTGTGGTAACGATTGCCAGTCTTGGTTGCGAGGTGAAGGCAGAGATAACCATCTGTAGCACCGTCGACAGGTCGACTGCAGACCTTTGGTACAGAGCTGAGTGGAGGGTCTAAATCAGCGGCTCAGACGGTTCTGCTACCGCGTAGGTTGCAGATTTCTCGACTTACTCCTTAAGCTGTTGGGGTTTCAGATTCTGCTTAAATAGTTCAGGGGCCCACTACACACAGCTAGTGGTTTCACGGGTAACAGTGGCACTGTGAAATCGAATGGGCGGTTTTCAGGTTAGAAGGTCTCGGGAAGATACAGAAAAGGTTTCAGTCTCAAAGGGTGCACGATGAACAAATGAAGACGGTAGACAGAGCAATAGTCAATATTGTAGCTTTCAGTTGTTTTAGCTGTGTAGGGAAAGAACCAGAGCTCCAAGCGCTAATGGAAAACAGTGAAGCTCAAATCGTTACAGGTACCAACAGCTGGCTAAAACTGAAGCTAAGTTCAGCCGAAATATTGTCAAAGGACTTAATAGTGTTCAAAAGGAGAGGGCAAATACAGTTGGCGGTGGGGTGTTTGTTGCTGTATGTAGTTTATCTTGTAGCGAAATTAAGTAGATAGTTCCACTGCTACGGTCGCAGGTTCGAATCGTACCTCGGGCATGGTTGTGTGTGATGTCCTTATGTTAGTTAGGTTTACGTAGTTCTAAGTTCTAGGGGACTAATGACCTCAGATGTTGAGTCCCATAGTGCTCAGAGTCATTTGAACCATTTTTTTTTTTTTAAGTAGATAGTTCCTGTGAATTAGCGTGGGTAGAGGTCATTCTTGACAACCGAAATGTAATAGTAATTAGTTCCTTTTACCAACCCCTGACTCAGGTGATTCAATTGCTAAACGGTTCCAAGAAAACGTATCTCTTCAAATAGGTACGCCAGTCATGTAATTATAGTTCGTGGTGACATCAATCTGCACTCTATATGTTAGCGAAAACACACGTGTAAAGCCAATGACAGGTACAAAACATCGTCAGAAGTAGTATTAATTGCTTTCTCCGAAAATTATTTTGAGCAATTAGTTCATAAGGCCACTCGAAGTGTAAGTGGTTGCAAAAACATACTTAACCTAGTAGCAATAAATAATCCTGAGCAAATAGGGAGCATCATGACTGTTACAGGGATTAGTGGCCACCGATCACTGCAACATCCAAATCCACCAAAAATAAACGTAAAATACGTGTATTAAAAAAAACATAAAAATTCGCTCGACAACTTCCAAGAGGCAGTCTCTAGTTCCTCTTATCTATGTAATTGTAGACCATATATGGCTTACATTAAAAGAAACAGAAAGTGGGAAGAGTTATACTGAATAAACTAATAAAAGATGGTACTAATTCCCCACGATACACAAAACAGTCCAGAACACTGTTGCAAGCAACCGAAAAAGCATACCAAATTTAAAAGAACACAATATCTCTAAGACTGGTGATTTTTTACTGAAGCTCGAAACTTACCTAGCATTGCTAATATTACCGGTGACAGCTCCACTAAAATCAAGTTATTTAACACAGTGTTCCGGAATTCACTCACCAAAGAAGAGGAAGTAAATGTTCCACAATTAGAACCAACAACAGCATGACTAACTTAGAAGTAGATATCCTAGGTCTAGCGAAGCATCTTAAATCCCTTAAGAAAGATAAATCTTCCGGCCCACATTGTATATCAATTTGGTTCCTTTCAGAAGAGAATGTGCTGATATAATACCCCGATGCTTTGCAATCATGTACAACCACTCGCTTTGCGAAGGATCTGTACCTAAAGCCTGGAAACTTGCGCACGTCACACCAATACTCAAGAAAGGAAATGGGATTAATCTGATGAATTATAGGCCCATACCGCTGACGTCGATTTATAGTAGGATTCTGGAAAATTTACTGTGTTTGAACACTGTCAGTTGCTTCGAAGTTAACGGTCTATTGTCACATAGCACTGATTCAGAAAATATTGTTCTTGTGAAACGCAACTAGCTTTTTATTGGTACGAATCACAAAACTGATTCCATATGTACGGATTTCCAGAAGGCTTTTGATACTGTTCCTTGCAAAAGACTTCTAATCAAATTGCGTGCCTATGGAGTATCGCTTCAGTTGAGCGACTGGATTGGTGATTTCCTGTCAGAAAGGTCACAGTAAGTAGTAATCGACAGAAAATCATAGAGTAAAACGGAAGTGATATATAACATTCCCCAAGGAAGTGTCACAGGCTGTTGTCTTTCCTAAACTGGCCGCAGCTCGTGGTCGTGCGGTAGCGTTCTCGCTTCCCGCGCCCGGGTCCCCGGGTTCGATTCCCGGCGGGGTCAGGGATTTTCTCTGCCTCGTGATGCCTGGGTGTCGTGTGATGTCCTTAGGTTAGTTAGGTTTAAGTAGTTCTAAGTTCTAGGGGACTGATGACCATAGATGTTAAGTCCCATAATGCTCAGAGCCATCTGAACCATCTTTCCTAAACTATATAAAATATTTGGGAAACAATTTGGGCAGCCCTCTTTGATTGTTTACGGATAATGCTTTCATTTACCATCTAGTAAAGTCATCAGAAGATCAAAACCATTTCCAAAATGAATAAGATACTATATGTACAAGGATTGGAACTTTAATATAAGCAACTATTTATTTACAGCTCGTACAAAATAGATACGTGTTTCAAAGTTTTACTGACCTTCAAAGTAGACACCGGCATTGTGTACAACCCGTTGCCAGCGATGTGGAAGTCGTAGCACACTCTTAGCAGTGCCAGTTGTGTTGACAGTTCGAGCGGCGCGGTCTATTGCCCGATGAATCTGTAGCAGGCCGTGAAGTGTTTCCTTCAGTTTATAAATCGAGTTGAATTCACGAGGGCTTAAGTCAGGGGAGTGCAATAGGTGGTGTAGCACTTAGCAGCCTTATCAGTTAAACAAATCAGTAACAGCTTGCACTGTACGTGCTTGAGCAGTGTCCTGCAAAATGATGGTCAGGTCCTGCAGAAAGTGCCATCACTTCTGTCTCTAAGCTGGTCGTAGCTTGTGTTCCAAAAACGAGCAACATAGGGACAGAAGTGATGACACTTTCTGCACGACTTGACCATCATTTTGCAGGACAATGCTCAGGCACGTACAGTGCAAGCTGTTACTGATTTGTTTGACTGATGGGGCTGTTAAGTGCTACACCACCTAGTGCACTCCCCTGACTTAAGCCCTCGTAAGTTCAGCTCGATTTCTAAACTGAAGGAAACACTTCACGGCATTCGCTTCAGAACTGCTACAAATTCGTCGGGCAATAGACTGCGCCGCTCGAACTGTCAACACAACTGGCATTGCTAAGAGTATCCTACGACTTCCACATCGCTAGCAACGGGTTATACATAAACGCTGGTGACTACTTTGAAGGCCAGTAAAACTCTGAAACGTGTATCTATTTTGTACGAGCTGTAAGTAAATAGTTGCGACTATTAAAGTTCCAACCTTCGTTTGTGGTGCGAAAGTAGCAACTGTCTCTGAATAAGGAAAAAATGGAAGATGAAAACGAAAATAAATCCGTTAAGTTTCAGTTACACGATAAGTCAACATATTTTAAGGCTGTCAATTCAAGTAATTGCCTAGGAATTGCTATTACGACCAACTTAGATTAGAACGATCACATAGATAATGTTGTGGGGAAGGCTACCTAAAGATTGCACCTTATCAGCAGAACACTTATAAAATGCAACAGGTTTACTAAAGAGACTCCTACACTACATTTGCCTGTTCTCTGTCTACAGTGTTAATGTGCCGTGTGGGACCCTTACCAGGTAATATTGATGGAGGTCATCGAAAAAATTCAAAGAAGGACATTTCGTTTTGTGTTATCACGAACTAGGGGAGAGAGTGTCACGCATATGATAATCTAATTGGGGTGGCAATCATTAAAACAAAGACTTTTTCGTTGCGGCGCAATCATTCCACGAAATTTCAATCACCAACTTTCTCTTCAGAGAGTGAAGATTTTTGTCGGCGCCCGTCTACATACTGAGGAATGATCATCATAATGGAATAAAAGGAATCAGAGCTCGTACAGAAAGATTTCAGTACTCATTTTTCCTACGCCCAGTTCGAGTCAGTTCTTCTCTGGTTTCGGCTCTTGAGAAAGAGTGGGTTGCCATTCCTACACAGGCAGTATTATTTAAAATGTCGCCAGCATAGTTCAAGCTATCAGAAAGGCCAAAGGACAAAGATTAGCTTCCATTTACCGTGTTACCCGCGTACACCAAGAGACCAATTTAGTTTATTGCACAAAGCCTACGTGGTATTGTAAGACGTCGTTACCAGTATTGATTTTACAGTGAATCATTTTTAAATTTTCTTGAGAACGAATACAGTCGCTCATCTGTAATCAGCATTCTTCTTCTTTCTTCCTTCGTTTCACCCTCTTTGGGGTACGATGGATCAAATGGTTCAAATGGCTCTGAGCACTATGGGACTTAACTTCTGAGGTCATCAGGCCCCTAGGACTTATAAATAATTAAACCTAACTAACCGAAGGACATCACACACATCCATGCCCAAGGCAGGATTCGAACCTGCGACAGTAGCGTTCGTGCGATTCCAGACTGTAGCGCCTAGAACCGCTCGGCCACCCCGGCTGGCTACGCTGGATCAATCATTTCCTTGTGCGTTGTTTTTTCCTTAGAGCTCAGTATTTCTTCATTCTTTCTGATCTTCTTTTCCTCTCTTCTTCCGAGATGAAGGGTTTGGACTTTTGTGTAGATTCGTCTTGGAACCTTATGTTTTAATCTTTAGTAATTAATTTGGCTGTTCGATCGATAAGTGAATTTTCTGAAATCTTTAATTCTGCTAGGTCTTTCTCAGTTTCTTTAACCCAGTTGGGTTTCGTTTTACGGTTACGAAAAAAGTCAAAGATTTGTTTAGTTAATCTGTTGGAAATCATTCTGAGAAGATGACCATAAAAATGTATTCTCCTTTTTCGCATAGTATCTGAAAGTTTTTCAGTTTTCTTGTAGAGAGTATCATTTATGATGTATGTAATCTTATTGTCTTGAAATTTTGGTCCTATGATTTTTCTTAAAATTTTCCTTTCCTTTAGCTCAAGTTTCTCCATTTGGCCTTTGAAATTCATGTGTAGTGTTTCTGCCGCATACAGTGCTTCTGACTTAATCGCTGTCTTGTAATGTGTAATTTTGGACCCCCATGAAAGGGAGTTTTTGTTGTATGTATTTCTTGTTAGTTGGAAGGCAATCCAAGTTTATTTTTTCTAGATTCCATTGCTTTGCTTTCTTTAGCATTCCAACTAATCCATTCTCCGAGATATTTGAATTCTTTTACTATTTCAATATTTTGTTCTTGAACTTTGAGGTACACTCCTGGAAATTGAAATAAGAACACCGTGAATTCATTGTCCCAGGAAGGGGAAACTTTATTGACACATTCCTGGGGTCAGATACATCACATGATCACACTGACAGAACCACAGGCACATAGACACAGGCAACAGAGCATGCACAATGTCGGTACTAGTACAGTGTATATCCACCTTTCGCAGCAATGCAGGCTGCTATTCTCCCATGGAGACGATCGTAGAGATGCTGGATGTAGTCCTGTGGAACGGCTTGCCATGCCATTTCCACCTGGCGCCTCAGTTGGACCAGCGTTCGTGCTGGACGTGCAGACCGCGTGAGACGACGCTTCATCCAGTCCCAAACATGCTCAATGGGGGACAGATCCGGAGATCTTGCTGGCCAGGGTAGTTGACTTACACCTTCTAGAGCACGTTGGGTGGCACGGGATACATGCGGACGTGCATTGTCCTGTTGGAACAGCAAGTTCCCTTGCCGGTCTAGGAATGGTAGAACGATGGGTTCGATGACGGTTTGGATGTACCGTGCACTATTCAGTGTCCCCTCGACGATCACCAGTGGTGTACGGCCAGTGTAGGAGATCGCTCGCCACACCATGATGCCGGGTGTTGGCCCTGTGTGCCTCGGTCGTATGCAGTCCTGATTGTGGCGCTCACCTGCACGGCGCCAAACACGCATACGACCATCATTGGCACCAAGGCAGAAGCGACTCTCATCGCTGAAGACGACACGTCTCCATTCGTCCCTCCATTCACGCCTGTCGCGACACCACTGGAGGCGGGCTGCACGATGTTGGGGCGTGAGCGGAAGACGGCCTAACGGTGTGCGGGACCGTAGCCCAGCTTCATCGAGACGGTTGCGAATGGTCCTCGCTGATACCCCAGGAGCAACAGTGTCCCTAATTTGCTGGGAAGTGGCGGTGCTGTCCCCTACGGCACTGCGTAGGATCCTACGGTCTTGGCGTGCATCCGTGCGTCGCTGCGGTCCGGTCCCAGGTCGACGGGCACGTGCACCTTCCGCCGACCACTGGCGACAACATCGATGTACTGTGGAGACCTCACGCCCCACGTGTTGAGCAATTCGGCGGTACGTCCACCCGGCCTCCCGCATGCCCACTATACGCCCTCGCTCAAAGTCCGTCAACTGCACATACGGTTCACGTCCACGCTGTCGCGGCATGCTACCAGTGTTAAAGACTGCGATGGAGCTCCGTATGCCACGGCAAACTGGCTGACACTGACGGCGGCGGTGCACAAATGCTGCGCAGCTAGCGCCATTCGACGGCCAACACCGCGGTTCCTGGTGTGTCCGCTGTGCCGTGCGTGTGATCATTGCTTGTACAGCCCTCTCGCAGTGTCCGGAGCAAGTATGGTGGGTCTGACACACCGGTGTCAATGTGTTCTTTTTTCCATTTCCAGGAGTGTATTTACATGAGCGCTTGATGTTTGTCAGTATCTTAGTTTTTTGAAAGGAGATAGGAAGACTTATTTTAGCTGCTTGTTTCTTTAGTTCAAGGATTTGCTCCCGTGCTTCTTCCATTGTTAAGCAAAATCTGCAAAAGCAATGCAATTTACTTTCAGGTTCTTCTTTTTGCAACCCAATCTTATACCACTCTTAATATTTGTGTTCCATTCTCTGACTACTTTCTCAAGCGCACAACTGAACAGCAACGGTCAGAGCTCATCCCCCTGCCGCACTCCCGTTTTTATTTCAAAGGGCTCCGATAATTCGCCCATAAATTTAACTTTCGAAAATGTGTTTGTAAGGGTCACTTTTATAATATTACTTGTTTTCTTATCCAAACCCATTTCTTCCAGGACTGGTAATAGAGATTCTCTATCAATCGAATCATATGCTTTCTTGAAATCAATGAAGGTGATTACGTATTACTTCGCCCTTGATTTTTGGTATGCCATGATGTTTGTGAGGTTTATGGCTCAAATGGCTCTAAGTACTATGGGACTAAATATCTGAGGTCATCAGTCCCCTAGACTCAGGACTACTTAAACCTAATTAACCTAAGGACATCACACACGTCCATGCCCGAGGCAGGATTCGAACCAGCGACCGTAGCAGCATCGCGGTTCCGGACTGAAGCGCCTAGAACCGCTCGGCCACAGCGGCCGGCTTTTGAGGTTTAGTATTTGTTCCGAACATGATCTAACTTTTCTAAAACCTCCCTGATATTCCCAAATTTGCAGGTCCAATTGCAGCCCTGCCCTGTTGAAAAGGAAATTAGAAAGAATCTTGTATGTTATACCCAGCAGGGATATTCCTCTGTAATTGTTGGGGTCTGTCTTTAAACCTTTCTTGTGGATAGGGTGGATGAGAGCTGTTCTCCATTCTATGGGGATCTCTTCTTCTTTCCAGATTTTATCGAAAACACACTTAAGGAATGTAATTGCATTTTTGTCAGCCTTTTTCCATAGCTCGGCCACTATTTGGTTTTCTCCGGACGCTTTGTGGCTTTTAAGTTTTGAAATGACCTTCTGTAGTTCTTCAGCGTTCGTTTGATAAACATGCGCTGTTTCTCACTTTAGTAGGCTTTAGAAACAGAAATGCGTCGTCCTTTTACCAATACATTTACGTAACCACTATGTGCAATAGCCTGCAGGTAAACAACAAATGGCAGCTGAGGCGCTTAGGTTAATCCTCCCTGATCCCCCAGACATGGCCGGCTGCAGTGTCATCGGCAGTACTGCCATTCGTATCGTGACAGGTAGTTAAGAAGCACCTCAGCAACATGGGCGCTTCGTTGTGGTCAAAGAAACTCAGGTAAATATCAGAGGAAACTGCAAGGTGTTATATTTAAGAGCACTGTTCGCAGTGTAGATTCTTACATTTTTAGAAATTTAGAAGTTCGTGATGAAGGAAGCTACATAGCAGCATTATATTGCCTAGTATGAATTGTAAATTGTATAGCTCTTATCATGTTGCTCTAAGGGGAGACGGAAGGCAATTTTTATCCCTATTCTGCCAATGCTATTTTACACTTTGAATAGGTACACTTTTCAAAAGAACTATACGTGATAAAACAATGAAATTTTTACTGCATATATATAAGATATACGCCACAATTTAAAAGTAAAATGAACATAACACCTCTTATGGTTTTGAAGAAAAAAAAACCTTATTCTTTCACCAGTAAAATTTAACTTTTTTTGTACATTAATTATTATAAAACAGTTCCTGATTGTTTGGTGGTTGTCAATTTACTTGTACAAACTGACCAAATTTCATGTTTCTAACCCCATTAGTTTATCAAATAATGGTACCTGAAAGTAAAAAAAAAAATGTGGTTTTGAGATAAATCCATTTAAAGTTCAATATGCAATTCCAGTTTGTTATTGATCAGAGTTGCTTACCACTAATATTTCCCTGCACGATACTGAGCATCATCTGACTCATACTGATCTTCTTTTCTTCTCTTGGTCTCTCCTCTTTTCTGTCTGGCTCCCTTTGGTGCATTTTAAATCAGCAATACCTGCTTTGTGGATTATCTCTTTATCCATTGGCACCAAAGATTTTGCAGTATTTCCACTAGATTTCATGCCCAATAATTCCAAAACATCCAGTTTCCTAATTACACCATCATTGAAACATAAAATAGCATCATAAACACCAAATTTGACGGTTGTAAGCTGAAAAAATACAGTTTTCGGCAACCGGTTCCAAATGACAGAATTCACATATTCATTTATATTTTGGGTTTTCCCATGAAGACATTTATTCAAGAAAGTATCTTTACAAAGGTCTCTAAATATGGATTTAATTTCATTCATTACTGATGCAGGTAAATAATGTTTGTGGTAATATCTGGCACTTCTGCTGTACTTGCACCAAGTGTCAGGATCATTCGGGCAAAGACGGTCCACTGGATTTTCATTTGTGGAAAGCTTATGGAAAAAGATAGCCAATACATCTTTTTTCATGTTTTCTAAATTCCCTACATTTCTTCTTATGACCTAGCCATAATAATCCAGAAATCGATATTTCAACATTTGTCAGGCGACCTCTACCACCTATCTTCTTACCAATACTATTTTTGACTTTTCCTTCAATAACCTTCTCAACCTGGACCCCATTCTCTTCTGGGCATGCCCAATGCACTCTAATTTAGAAATTGTGACATTAAGACCATAGGGTTGTTCTTCACATACCCAGACATAAGCCTTGCTGTCACCGTCCCCAGATTGCACAGAGCGTCAGGAAAACCATCATATCCCACGAAAAAACTGTCGTATTTATGTAAAACAAAACTGTTTCACGCAGGAAATACCAGGAATTTCAAAAATCCTAAAATCCAAGAATCGAATTTTTGAAGCCCACTTGCCTTCCGCCTCCACTTAAATGATATTTCAAAATATCCTAAGAAATAAATATATCAACGAGCTCCTCGCCAGGCCGTGAAGGCCCAAGGGATGCCTGCCCGTCTTTTCATCCTCTGCCTTGCGTAGGTGCGGTATGGAGGGCCACGTGATGGACACACTGCTCTCCCCGACGTTTTGTAGGCATTCCAGATCGTGGAGCGGCTGCTACTCGATCAGATAGCTCCTCAGCTGGCATCACGAGGCTGAGTGCATCCTGTACCAGTCATCCTACCAAGAAAAAAACCCTTGGTAGTACCGAGAATCGAATCCGCAACCTTCGCATGGAAGCCATCTAGGCTGACAACAAGTACTTAAACACGTCAGTAAAAACGTAAAAGTCGTATCGCATTATTGGCTGGAATGTCCCATGGGGTGAGTTCAGCCATTTGTTGGAAACGGTATTCATTCTTCGCACACATTGGCCTCTTTCCGTTTGGAGATGTGATAGTTTTGCTGTACATAGAGTGTAGCTGAGTTAATGGATGCGTGGGTAGTGTCGTGTTTGTGTCGCACCACGATGATTAGAGGAGGGAGATAGTGAAGCCTGGTGCGGGTACACGGTCCACTCCTCTCGAACAGCATGGCGGGAGGTGCTGAGCTTAACGACCCCATTCGACAGATGGAACACCATCAGTAGTGTCGCATGACCTTATTTCACGAGACTCTGCGGATAGGTTTGAAATTCCTATTATTGTTTGACATTGTCAATGTGGGGAGGTATGCGGTCTGTTGACTTCAACATGTGTGGATTACCGGGTCATCTTCGAATCAGTATAAAATTTCAAAAATGCTTCAAATGGCTCCGAGCACTATGGGACTTAACATCTGAAGTCATCAGTCCCCTAGAACTTAGAACTACTTAAACCTAACTAACCTAAGGACATCACACACATCCATGCCCGAGGCAGGATTCGAACCTGCTACCGTAGCAGTCGCGCGGTTCCGGACTGAAGCGCCTACAACCGCTCGGCCACCACGGCCGGCTCTAAAATTTCGTTCAGTGTGTGACACTCATTACACATCGTCGTATTTCTAGAGCTAGGTCGCCCTAAAGTAAAAATCTTAGTTGGTGGTGTAAACTGACAGTATTAATCACTAATCAAATATTGTTACAGTGCCTCTTTTTCCACAGACACGTACATACGATCCACAGCAATGGTAGCTGCATTTTCCATCCGTGGATGTAAACAAGATATCATTTCTGTCATTTGTAATGGGAACCAGGAAGTGCCTGTGTGACAGGCGACGATGTGTAATGAGTGTCACACACTGAATGACATTTTAGATTGAACTGAAGATGGCTCGGTAATGAGCCGAAACCGGTAATCAGTAAAGAAAAATTGCGATCTTGACGTAGGAATTTCTGGTAGGCACTCCATCGAGGTCATGGTTCAAATGGCTCTGAGCACTATGAGACTCAACTTCTGAGGTCATCAGTCCCCTAGAACTTAGAACTACTTAAACCTAACTAACCTAATGACATCACACACATCCATGCCCGAGGCAGGATTTGAACCTACGACCGTAGCGGTCGCACGGTTCCAGACTGTAGCGCCTAGAACCGCTCGGACACCCCGGCCGGCTAGAGGTCATGCAAAATCTCCTGTAACAGCCGGTATTTGAACTGAAATAATGTTTCTGAGAATACATAATCATGCTCAAAACAGACCCCTCAGGATGTGTAAAGAATGAAGGAACGACACTGGTCTTTCTGCAGTCAGACGGTCTGATAATTACAGCACTTTTATTGTTGGGGAGTAGAGATCTATTCTTTTTCCTGTTTTCAGTGTCATTGCAGGACCAGTCAGATACTACGAAGTTTCTCCACTCAGCGACAATGATGACTACGCATTTTCCCTAGTGTGTTAGTATTTACAAATACTTTAATATATCACCATATGTGAACATACTTAAGTACGAGCGTAGTTCTGTGCCTACATCTGGCACAGTTGGTTCACACATATTAACCTGCAGTGATCTTACAAAATGAATCATAAAGTTCAGCGATGATTTACTCTGGTGGATGAGAAATTATGCATGCTGACTCCGAGAGATGGCTTCATATTTTCTCCTACAATCGATGGACATGCAGTTGCCAGATTAATCGACTGTCTAGAACACGTTGGATCGTGTAACTGCTGTACATTAGACTTTTAAAAGTATCCTCTTAGACTTTTAAAATATCCTCTTGTAGCTGGGTTCACTCTCTCTCACTATGCAGCTTAATTGTTGGTGAGAAGACTGTTGCTGCGATCATATATCACCCAGTATCACTGATGCAGAGTTGGAATTTCTGTGGAACAAGAAGTAATCTGCATTGATGTGTTTCACAGATGCATCTACTCATTTACAGATAACACGACTTTGCTATCACTTTATTCTGGATTTTAGAAAACCACCATTGGATAGAACTCACGGTCTGTCATCACTCCCACACAGATGTGTTTGCTGGCGTTGATGTTAAACGTGTACGTCACGTTAAATAACGTTAATTTCATGTTGGGCGGAATCTCCTCAGGTGGGGGCTGTCTTGCTATGCATTTTGACGCGCTTATTGTTCGAAAGTTCTGACACAACTGAATGAATGAACTATCAACTGCTTCCCATAAATAATCTGTATATAAAATATTTTTGTGTATAGTCACAACAACTTAGAAAGTTGGTCGGTTTTTTTAATTTTTTTTTATGAATCAAGCATCTTACCCTTACAGCTATAGCAGCTACAGGGATTTATTTCACATTTGTCACTGACTGCTTATGGAGGAAGGAACTGGAGCTTCTGTTACCTCCTCCTCAGCTGCTTCAAATGGTTCAAATGGCTCTGAGCACTATGGGACTCAACTGCTGTGGTCATCAGTCCTCTAGAACTTAGAACTACTTAAACCTAACTAACCTAAGGACAGCACACAACACCCAGCCATCACGAGGCAGAGAAAATCCCTGACCCCGCCGGGAATCGAACCCGGGAACCCGGGCGTGGGAAGCGAGAACGCTACCGCACGACCACGAGATGCGGGCCCTCAGCTGCTTGTCTGTGGGCCTTCTCCTCCTAAGTACTTGTGACATGCTGGCTGCTGTTGCTGTGACCTCACCCAACATGCGCAGCTGTGGGATGGAGGATGGCGACCATCACAATGTGAGGGTCCAGGGATGGTCATGGGGGTTGGTTGGGTGGACTGTTGAGCAGGCTGATGAGACTGACTGTCAGGCAGTCAGGAATGGTCACATAAGGGTTGGAGGGTTATGGCATCGCTGTTAACCCATCCACCCCCCAGGTGGCATTAGCTACAGCAGCAGGTTGACAGTAGTCCTATGCTGTGGTACAATGAGTCAGAGTACTGCTTGATGCACAGGCCCTTGAGGATCTCTGTTCACTGTGCCCAGCCTAGGTAGCGATGATGGATACGATGACATTTGGAATGTAGCTATAGTCTGTGTGATTTTTAACTTGCATCTTCTTTGTACAATTTCAGTGATCTATAAAACATTTCATTGATAGGATGGGGGTGGGAGAAATATGATAAATTTTGTAGTAGATATTTTTATACATACATTTTGTTCATTCAGTTCTACAGTACTGTGCAAATAATAGGTTTTTACAGGCCTTAAATTCAGCATGAATCACATTCAACCCTATAGGAGCAACGACATACCTGGTATACCATCTGCATATTCGACTTCTACAGATTATCTGTTTATGGGATCAACTGTTATAGACTTTGGCAATGGAGGATTACAGGCATTTATACATTGTTCTAACTGCCTCATACTTCCACTATGCTTGTCTAAATAGCCTATAAATACATAGTATACAGCTGTGATGTATGGGTGCCAGGGACAAAATCTGCCTCTCGTGACCACTAACACACTGACTAGTTCACGAAAATTGACGAAAGTTGCACTTTTAATGTACAGGTTGTAACCTCCCCACAGAAATGTAAATATAATCTTTAAATGTTAATGGGAATAGAGCCAAGTGTAACCTTCCCACAAAAATATGAAAATGAAAAGAATTGAATAGAATTGCAAATAGTGCCAAATGTTAGCTTCCCACAGTAATAAAACTCAATGATAATAAAAATGTGCAAAAATGTTAAGTCCCCACAAAATTAACGTTATGCTGAACCTGATAAATTTTATAAGGGCAGCTGCGCTGACCTTAGGCCCTGTGCAATAATTAATCTGATAAATTGATTCTGGGAGGAAAAGCATAGGAAATATTGTTTCAATTGGAATGATTATATTCTTAAAACGATTGCTTTGAAAACAAAATTATTATTGGGGCATTTCTTGAACAAATTAATTACAATTAACATACATTACATTATCAGATGTGCGCAATGCTGCTTCATTACCTTATTTAACAATATACCTCGTCCCGAACCTTGACCACAGACCCATGTCGACCCCCGCCGACTCCTCACACACAACTCCGACTCGCAACTGCCAACTCGCAACTGAACTACATGCTCTCGCGACTCGCTACGTACAACAACTGAACTCTCGCGCAGTCAAGCGCAGACTAGCAACGATAAACAACTCTCTGGTCAGAGATTCTGTCATGCCTCGCCATCGCTGCTACTGAATACATACGTGTTTCGTAACCCTCCACTGGGGGGGGGGGGGGGGGGGCAAAAATTTGGCAGCGATGGTGAGTCATTTGGACTTGCCATGAGCAACAATTTTTTTCTTAACTAATTAACTTTACAATCACAGAATATTCAGATGTAGAACATGAAGTAAATGTGGTGCACATGCACCGAGTACAAAATATATATACAATGAGTACAAAACAAATGACATAAGTGCACACGCACTGAAAAACTCTTTAGCGTTTTCACAACAAATAAACATAATGGCAAAAAAATCATGTTGACAAGTGACATAAGTGCACATGCACTGCAGTTCAGAATATATCAGCAAATCACAAAATGTATATACAATGAGTAGAAATCATGTTAGAAAAATGACAAAAGTGCACACGCACTGAAATTCAGAATATATCAGCAAATCACAAAGTGTATATACAATAAGTAGAAATCATGTTAGAAAAATGACAAAAATGCACATGCACTGTAGTTCAGCAAATCGAAAAAAATGTATAGGCCATAAATCATGTTAGCAAAAATGATTTTCACTATGTTACAAGAATTAGGATAGGAAAGGGAAGGATTGCATCATGGTTGTAGCACTTTAGGTTGCACGCAGCTGCACTGAAAGTCCATATCTTTCCACAGAAGTACAACACCAAGTGAGACAATCTGAAGTTCTTTTCCCAGAAGTATTTATCAGCGTACCCAAGACACTGAAATGTCGTAGTAATATTCCATGTTATCATTTTGGCAGTACATCAGGTACACCAAACAGTGGGACCATAATAACGTCTCCATCGCTCATGGTGGTGGACAGCATGTCGTGTCAACACCACGCTCTTACAAGGCACACCAACGTAGAATTAGTGCAAAAACCAAATATAGTGCTCCATGATCAAGAGGATATACAGGACAAATGGATATTGCAGTTATTCGGGGTAGTTAGGTCAGAAGGTGAAGGACATTAAGTCACATACTAGTCTTCATTGGGAATTACATTAGTAGTTTGCGGCATTCATAGCCCAGTTATTGAACATTTCTGTACCATGTCTGTAGTATTACAGAAAAATGTTCATTAATTGTTTTACAGACAACTTTGGCACTCATTACAAATCATCGGAAGTCATTACTTAAAACAGGAGGTAGTCAATATTACAGAATAATGTTGAAAATTAATCATTGGTCAACCCAATACAGTAATCATCTCAATACAGTAATCAGTAGCATTCTTTTCCCAGTTACAAAGCATAATCAGTAGCATTCATTTCCTAGTTACAAAGCATTATTAGTTAATCATTGTTCATCCCAATACAGTAGTCAGTAGCATTCATTTCCCAGTTACAAAGCATTATCAGTTAATCATTTGTCATCCTAATACAGTAATCAGTAGCATTCTTTTCCCAGTTACAAAGCATAATCAGTAGCATTCACTTCCTAATTAGAAAGCATAATTAATTAATCATTGGTCATTTAAATACAGTAATCATCTCAATACAGTAATCAGTAGCATTCTTTTCCCAGTTACAAAGCATAATCAGTAGCATTCATTTCCCAGTTACAAAGCATTATTAGTTAATCATTGTTCATCTCAATACAGTAATCAGTAGCATTCATTTCCCAGTTACAAAGCATTGTCAGTAGCATTCATTTCCTAGTTACAAAGCATTATTAATCATTGGTCATTTCAATACAGTAATCAGTAGCATTCATTTCCTAGTTACAAAGCATTATCAGTTAATCATTGTTCATCTCAATACAGTAATCAGTAGCATTCATTTCCCAGTTACAAAGCATTATGAGTAGCATTCATTTTCTAGTTACAAAGCATTATTAATCGTTGGTCATTTCAATACAGTAATCATCTCAATACAGTAATCAGTAGCATTCTTTTCCCAGTAACAAAGCATAGTCAGTAGCATTCATTATTCAAGTGACATATTATTCATAGCTGATCAGCATTACTCAGAACTCTCTTAAACTGGTATCATTATTTGGGACTGGTAATACATTTCTTGTTAGCAATGCATTGCTTTTGGTAATTACAAGGGAAAGAGTGAAAAAAAATTGCTTTTGGGTTGTTGATGTAAATGTAAATGTGTAACGTCATTCGTCATGAGTCAGCTGTGGCAAGATTATGAAACAAGTAGAGTATATGTAATCACATTCATAAATGACATAGATTTAATGAACAACTGCTTATAGCACATTAATTTCATAGATAATTTCTCCTGCAAAAATATACAAAAAATGTATTATTAAGCTGAAAGAAGAAATGCATTTTATGCTGAAAAGTAGTGAACTTCGAATTAACAGGTAGTGAAATGTGTATAAAAATGTGTTCCATAGCTGTCCTTTCCAAAACCTTCAGTCATTATACTACGCAATATAACACCTGCTGTCAAAGCGAACTGCAACAAATACTTAAATAACTACATAGCATAAATACATAACTTCAACAATATCCTCATCTGTAAAGAAAAAAACTTCATTATCCATCACTTCATTATCTATATTATCATAACTCAATTATTATCATCACCTGTAAAGAAAAACTTCATTATCCATAGTAGCATATTCTTCATCATTATTCATCAGCATTCATTATCATCTGCAAAAAATCACTTCATTACTCATTACATAACTATTCCTTATCTCTAGCATATTTCATCACTAAAACTAAGATGTGTAGTTCTGTCTGACAGCCTGCATCAATCGCCTTGTATTCTGAAAGAAAAAATTAGTTAAGACTGCTATTCAACGATGTTTATAGTATATTCTTGTTAATGCTTGTTAATCCTGATCCATTCACTCTTCCCTACGAGGTTTGCATCTTCTTTCGATCATTCCGAAGGTAAAATTCCCATTTCTGTTTAATTTATTTCCTTCACGCATCATTTCTTTCTGAAATTGATGAACAGAGATTAATGTCTTGCATTTAAATCATATACTCACTAAATAATGATTGGTTTATGGTAACATAATTAAGCATACAGCATATCATGACAGAAAACGTAATATGTGAAAAACTTATATAGTGTTCAGAGGCAAAAATGTACTCAGTGTATCACAATGTAACAGTAAAGTAGTCACGATGTTGAGATATCATAAGGCAAAATGTCAAAGTCAACTGGTGTTTGCTATATCTTAACTATTTCACAGTGCATACAAACAAAACATGAAACAATCGTATATACCTAAGAAAGACAAAAAATGTGACGTTCGTTGTGTTCAGCTTGTATGTTGTGTAGTTAATAGAGGCGATAATTAAAGACTTTAATGGAGACAAAATTTAATAAAATTAGTATGTCACTAGATAACATTGCATAATTATTCATAAGATACGTAAGTTTCTCTGGAAAAAATGTGCACAGTCTGATATGTAACGACAACAAGAGCGACCTGCTAACCTTACCTTGCCGGGTACTTGCCAAGAAAAAAATACGATAATCATCATTAATTAGTCATGTGAATATAATTGCATAAGTGATCATAAAAATTAGTAAATGGCATCACATAGTGTGTTGAATCATAAAGTGTCTTCATTCAATAAAGGGTTTAATATTGGAGACATGGTGGTTGCCTTTACTTTTTCTGGTTCTCAGAGTTTCGACGTGTACAACATTGGGGTGAGGAATGCTGCGAATCCGATATGGACCTGCGTATAGAAGTTCAAATTTACTGCACTTGCCTTTTATTCTGCTGGATAAATAGTGTGTACGTACTAATATCTTCTGTCCAATGTGAAAGTCACGGCGTATACAAACCTGTTTTTGCTGTCTTCTCCGGCGCTCTGCGGCACGTTTGATGTTGTTCAGCGCAATGTTAATTATTTCATTAATCGTTCACAAGGGTTCGAAGAAGCATGGTACTTGGATATATAGATCGGAGAAATGTTTCTAGCTCGTAACATGCGTGTCCATATAGCATTTCTTGAACAAATTAATTACAATTAACATACATTACATTATCAGATGTGCGCAATGCTGCTTCATTACCTTATTTAACAATATACCTCGTCCCGAACCTTGACCAGAGACCCATGTCGACCCCCGCCGACTCCTCACACACAACTCCGACTCGCGCAACGATAAACAACTCTCTGGTCAGAGATTCTGTCATGCCTCGCCATCGCTGCTACTGAATACATACGTGTTTCAGGGTATATGTGTGCACCTCCTAAAGTTATTTACAGCATTGCTTCTGCAAACATGTCAATTACGGATACCTTGCTTCCAAACGTATAGACGTCAATAAGAGTAAGTGACGGGTCTTATTCAGTCACCATCTTCCTGTATGTCATAATACTGCACTCCGTACCGAGCCGTTGAACATTCTCCACTTCAGTTAACACGTCAGTCACTATCAGGCGCCAGGCCGACATTCACACATTAAGATCCATTAACAAATTGTAGGTACCTCTTAACTGAGATAGATCCGACGGTTGGTGCTGTGGCTGTGGTGGCACAGAATAGTCTGATAAAACAATAAGATATAATACAATCCGCAGAATATTTAAGTGACGCCACTGAATAATAACCAAATTTCAGCGTTTCCAGGGGTCTCAATAGACAGGACGGAGAGGGTCACAAGAAAATTAAGCCCGATAGCCAGAAACTAATTTCAGTTTTGAACTGAGGATCCACAAATGAGCGAAAAAAACCATTCACGTTTTTTTTACCAGAACGGTTGTTGACCAGCGTTATCTGCTGTAGGTTACACCAGTTCGAATCATTGGTCAAGGAACATAATATTTTTATGTCAATGAATTTACCATAGACTTTCTGGAGCCAGTTTTATATTCTTCCATACTTCCAACTTTACTTTTCATTCGACAGTCATGTCAATATTATTGGCAATCCAGACACTTTGCAATTTTACCTTTTATAGAGGATGCTTCGACTAACAAAATGTTGACTATTATTTTCTACTTACTAGTTTCTTTCATAAAATTTAAACCATACATATTATGAAACTGGATGGAAGTATGTATGTTCCCCATCTCCTCCGAAACCACTGGATCGATTTCGACCAGCCTTGTTACACGTTATCACTTACTGTCTGGAAGGAACCACTGTGTGTGCAAGATCAGCCTACCTCAGAAAAGGGTGGGGGTAAAAAAAAAGTGTAGCTCACGACGGGCAAATAGCCAGAATTTATTCATCCAGTGTTTGAGAATGAGAGCACTTAGCGACTCTCAAAAACTTTTATAAGTAATTTCAACCCTCACGATACTTTTTCTTGATGATTCCACCTCAAAATGATGAAAGGCAAAACGTTTCTCTCTTACTACATATTTTCACTGTTCACACAGTAAAACTGCCATATCTGGCATGACCTTTTAATATGTCACCCCTTTACTACTAACTCTATTTGTAGCACATTATGCAGACAGTATTTACATATACCACTGAATATATTTGCGAAAATATATCGTTATACTTACACATATTTCACGAGATATGACGTCATAAACACTGAGATGCGTGAAATCGAAACCGCAGGGCGATAATTCGCACGAGATACAGGTCAAATTTTGTACGAATACTGTGTGAAATCTATTAAATGTATATGAAGCATAATGTGTGAATGTTGGTACGTGTGCAAAGCCACCGGTAAAAAGCACCTTCTGAACCTCTGTATCGACTTCAAAGAAACTTTGTTCACGTATTACTTACTACCTGGAAGGGGTAGGAGGAGGGGGATAGAGAGAGGGTGGAGGTAGAGATGGAATTAAAGGGGATAAGGAGGAGATGGACGCAGGGGAAAGGAGCAGATGAACAGAGGGGGGGGGGGGGAGCATGTGGACAGAAGGAGTGCGGAGAGTCAGATGGACAGAGAGATGGTGTGGGGGAAGAGCAGATCGACGGAGATAAGGGCAAAAGGACAAGGACAGCGAGTGGGAGATGGGAAAGGTAGACAGGAGAAGAAGGAGGAGGGAGTAGGAAACAGACAGAGATGAGGGGAACAACAGATGTATAGAGAGATGGGGTGGTGGCGATCGACTAACACCATTTTGGAATAAACACGTACCACAGCAATGCCGAGTATTCAGCTAGTGTTACTGCAGATTGCTCCTTTGGAGAAGCCGCTCTTAGTTTTTTTTGTTTTTTTTTTTCAAACACATTTCGCATAATATGCGTAACATCGATTTCATGAAAATTAACGACTTGAGGTACAGAAAAGCAAAAATTCAGTTCTGCTGTTTCTATCAACATTGCCAAATAGTATTTCATTCCCAAACTGGAAACGTTGCTGTAAGTGTGATGACGTAAAATCGCTATAATTCATGTGAAATCTCGTTTCAGCAAGGCTCTCATGCTGATCATACTAGCAGATATGGTGTCACTAGAATCCCTTCATGCAGTTGACTACGGATCCGTCAACATCAGACTGAAATGCTTCGCGGAACCCAACACTGCAAGGCGGGTGAGTACTTACTGCCTACACTGCTGCCCATTAAAACTGTAACAGCAGGACAGTTACCAAATAACGAAATTTTATTTATTGTATGTATACAGCATAGCAGGAACAACAAATGATTAAATTTGTTGGTGATTTGGGGGTACATAGGATGCGAAATTTACTACACTTAGGCACCTCTGATGACAACGGCTCTAAACCGGCTGACATCAAGTCAAACTAAGTTTAGATGACAGATACGGGCATGTCACTCTATCCTGCCCCAGCTGTATGCCAGAGTTCATTAATTTTAGTTACTACAAGTGACCGTCTTTCAACAACTCATGACCAGATATTTTCAATGAGCTGAAAAAATTTGGATCCACCTTCGACAAGAACCGAGCCATCATCGAGTACTGAGTGTTTTTTCGGACTGCCGTGGTGTCGTATTGCTAGAGTATGTCCATAAGTGGCAAAACGGAAGAGAAGCTTACTGCTGAAATCTCCTGACCAAGTTACGGAGGCCATTCAGAAGAAGCGTCGGCGGAAACTGTTCAAGTGGTGTTTTGTTCCACGGCAATTTCTCACCTCATACTGCTCAAGACACAGTCACATATACTCCTTTCGGCAATGAAATTTTGCCCCGTATCCCGTATTATTCTGATATGGCACCCGACGGCTTCCTCTTCATTCCCAGCATGAAGAAATTATCCCATGGCAGGTATTTGCAGAATGACGAAAAGGTGATTATTCAGAAAGCAGACTTCCAGAACCGAGGTGTTCTTCAAGTCGCCCTACGTTGAGAAAAATATGTAACAATCAACACCATCAACAAATTTCACGGGCGCAACTTGGTTTTCTCGAGGTGATAATTAAAACGTTATAACGACTCCTCGTAGATGGAAGGCCAACGGAAGACCAGATTTGTCTGGAGGATTTTGACAAACTGTCGTGGAACAGGAAAAGAAACCGCACACTAGACAGCAATTTCAGAGTGATGCTTTGGGTCCTTGTCAAACGCATACAACTGAACCAGTTCTGAGACACGGTGCTGGAATCGCAGTAGGCCAGTGTAGTTCGTTCAGAAGTATAAAGGGGATGCTTAGGGAACTTGAACGACAAGCTTTGAAAGAGAGGCATTTTGTTCTTCGCTCGATAGGCGACTGGAAAGGACACTAAATCTCACCCGTTCATAAAAATATTTTCGTCATGTCCTTGGTGCTGTCTCGTGTAACCTACGTGCAGATGAAGTTATAAAGGAAGGAGAAAGTAGCTAATCCTACAGGTACATTTTTTTCTAGTAGAGGAAATTTATCTAACTCGTTACGAGTATGTGGGACTGCGTACCTTAGACGAAAAATAAGCTACCAGTAGAAAAACGTCATACAGGGTAGGTCTAAATTTCTGCCGAAACGGGCTGGAACAAGTCGGCACTGGAATTTAAAATAGTACAGGTGTAATAAATCCCAATGTAACTGCAATTCGCCGCTGCGCCGGCAACAGTGAACGTCACAATGGATGACCAATGTGATGCGATTGGCAAGGGCATGGGGTGAGGTATTACATATAATATTAAGTTTTATGGTTTTGTTGCTGTGATTATAAGAAATTATGTTTCAAAAATTTGAGCTTCAGAACAGTATTTTGTAAAAAATAATTTATCATAGTAAGTTTTACCACAAATTTTCAAAAATCGCAACTTGCGATTTATGACGGAGGAGGGAGGAGGCAGGGATTGTTGTAGGGTTGAAGAAGTGCGTTCCAACTCCTAAAATTTTAGAAATTCAGAGCTGATAAAGGGTCTATTTGAAAGTGTTGCAACCGACCTTTATTGCTATCAGAAATATTCGACCTTTGGTAAGTATGAAACAGAACATTTCACTCCCGTCAGAATAGGAGTGGTCTGATATTTGTGACTGGTTCCCAGTAGTGCCTGCTTTCTTTTCTACAGTGTGCCTCCTTGTGTTGCAGGCGGCATATACATGGAGGGATTATAAGGCAGCTGATTTCAACATGGATGATTTGTCCTGGAGCTGCTCCCCTGAGCCACACGTGAGCCTGGTGTTGCACATGGCACCATCTCAACCCGGTGGTCTTCGTCTGTTGAGTAATACAACATTTCTTTTCTTTAGAATAGCTCTTTTTACGTTAATTTTACGGCAGTGACGGATAATAGCACAGAGGGAGCCGGATTAAAATCCTGATGTCATTAGAACCATTTAAATCGGTTTTCCTTCGTTTCCATAGACCGTTCTAATAGGCTGTCGAGATATTTTCTTGAGCAAAGATACGAGGGATTCCTTACGACATTCTTATAAAAACTTCATGCATTATGTCTAATCTATTTCTACAGTGTATGATAACTGCAACAATATGAAATGTTTCATTTCGTGTAAAAAAATTCTTTCCATATCGAATCTCTGCGCTGTCAAAAAAGTTCCTCACTAGTTAAAACAGTACCCCGGCTGAAATTCGAACGCGGATCCTTTCCTCTCACTGATAATTATTTCTCTTCTTTCTACCTCCTCAAATGATCGTGCGTTACACAGTGTCTTTGTTACTTACAGTTATTTTAAGTTGATCATGAAGATTTTAGCACACTGTTAAGTGATTTCCATATCTACAATAATTTATGGGTTCTTGAGTCAGATCGATTCTGCAAGGTGGTCAGAAACAGTCCGAAAAGCTTGTAAGGGTAGGTTGTGCTGGGCAATAATTGTTAAGAAAAAAATTCGATGTGTTGCACAGTTTCCGAGTTAATTAGCACTGCAGTTAGCCAATGAGACCCATGCGCGCAGAAATTTAAGTGGCCCGCCGTATACAATTAGTGTCAGTTGTTATCAGAGCGTTGATGATAGCACACGAGACTGCTCAACCTTTATCCCCAATTCGATCGTTACTACTGTGCCATGTCCAATTTTTGTATCGCTCACTTGTTCGCTTTAAGAAAATCAATCCCACAGAACCCGTTTGGCGATACTGTCTCTGGCGGACAGCTTGAATCTGCGCGCGCAATGCTATTTAACTTAGCGATTGTTTCTCAGCATAACCTATCCTGAAACACGCTTGCAAGCTTTTCAGTCTGTTTCTGACCACTCTGTGTATCTATGCAAATAAATACCTTTCATTTCAGCTTACGTTTCGGATTCTAGCGCTAGGTAGATTCTTTGTCTATGTAAATGAATAATTTTAGTATGTATTCCATTGACTTTGCAATACTGCATTTGTAGATTCATTTACAAAAGAACTCCAAACTGGCTAATAGAACAAAGTGTAATGACATTTGTCATTTGAACTTTTTGTGTCTTAACAAACACAGACTGTGCAGAAACTTTAAAATTTACGTAAAACTCGCCTCTGTTGCATACTGCGTCAGTAATGGCGGAAACAATTTTTTAGAAGTTGACCGTGGGTGCGAAAGCCCCTCACCTTATGAGTTAATGACAAGCTTAAAACGAAAAAGTAGGCTCATAGAATAACAGGTTACAATCAGACAGAGAACGTAGGATTGCAGATTTGTCTGGTGTACTGCATAGAAATATCATGCCGTATTTTTCAGGTCCTTTCTTGGTATAGGCTTGGTTCCCGACGTGAGGATGAATGACAAGCACGAAGAGTTCACAGGAGACGATGATATGTTAACTAATTCTGTATTACATACACAGTGTAGACTACACAAAATGAATATGTTACATTCATATCAGAGTTAGTTGTTAGTCAGTCGTTTGCTAGTTTCGTGTTCTAGGGGTCATTGGCACGATCTATCCGTCCATCGTAATGACGTTGAAAGAGTCTTCTACATTCATATTATACCGTACATTAATATGCAAATATGGATACAAGGTGACAATTTAGAACCTACATGGCCACAGTGACTGTCACACGCAACGCAGTCTCGGTGTCCACAGTAATGTATGTGCCAATACTGGGAAGGCAAGACTCTGGTCTCTGCAAAGCTTGCGGCCCGCTTCTCGGACCTTGATAGGTGGCGAATCGTTTTTGATAGAGTTTTGCGAGTTAGGAGCGGACTTGGAAGGAAGTCCGATAAAACAGTATCAGATTGATGTATCAAAACATATGCTCACAGAGCTGTTTGCGATCTGAAACTGTTAGGCTCTTTAACGAAAAACATCTCACAATACCGTCATGGGCGCATTGGCGACGACTGCTCTTACATTGTCCTCCACAAAATAATTGTTAGGCTGTTTGTTATTTGTTAGTTTTCTGGTATAATTTACAATATACTATTCACATACACTGAAGAGCTAAAGAAACTGGTACACCTGTCTAATATCGCGAGCACGCAGAAGTGCCTCAACACGACGTGGCATTGACTCGACTAATGTCTGAAGTAGTGCTGCGGGGAACTGACACCATGAATCATGCAGGGCTGTCCATAAATTCGTAAGAATACGAGGGGGTGGAGATCTCTTCTGAACAGCATGTTGCAAGGCATCCCAGATATGCTCAATAATGTTTATGTCTGGGGAGTTTGCTGGCCAGCGGAAGTATTCAAACTCAGAAGAGTGTTCCTGGAGCCACACTGTACCAATCCTGGATGTGTGGGATGTCGCATTGTCCTGCTGAAATTGCCTAAATCCGTCGGAATGCACAATGAACGTGAATGCTTACGAACGCGTCACCTGTCAGAGTCGTATCTAGACGTATCAGGGGCCCCATATCACTCCAACTGCACACGCCCCACACCATGACAGATCCTTCACCAGCCTGAACAGTCCCCTCCTGATATGGAGGATTCATGAGGTTGCCTCCATACTCGTACACGATACAATTTGAAACGAGACTCGTCCGACCGGTCAATTTTTCCCGAGGATATGCAGCTCTACTGTATCGTTAAACGATTATGACGTCCTCTTGAGTAAAATATTCCGGAGGTAAAATCGGACCGTGGAATGTCAGATCCCTTACTCGGGCAGATAGGATAGAAAATTTAAAAAGGGAAATGGGTAAATTAAGGTTAGACATAGTTGGGCTTAGTGAAGTTCGGTGGCAGGAGGAATAATAGTTCTGGTCAGGTGAATACAGGATTATAAATATAAAATCAAATAAGGGTAATTTAGAAATATATATAATAATGAATAAAAAAAAGGAAATCGATAACCTACTATGAACAGCATAGTGTATGCGTTATTGTAGCTAAAATAGATACGAAACTCACTCCTACCACAGTAGTACAAGTTTATATGGCAAGTAGCTCCGCAGATGATGATGAGATTGAAGAAATGTATGATGAGATAAAATAAATTATTCAGATAGCTAAGGGAGAAGAAATTTGTCGTGGGGCACTGGAATTAAACTGTAGGAAGAGAAGGAAAAGTAGTATGTGGCTGCAGGTAAGGAACGAAAGAGGAAGCCGCCTGGCAGAATTTTGCACACTTGGTTTACGAATCATGAAAGAAAGCTGTAGACGTGGAAGAGACCTGGAAGCACCGGAAGGTTTCAGACTGATTACATACTGGCAAGACAGACGTTTAGGAATCAGATTTTTAATTGTAAGACATTTCCAGGGACAGATGTGGACTCTGACCATAATTTATTGGTTATGAACTGTAGATTAAAACTGAAGACTCTGCAAAAAGTTGGAACCCGGGTAAACTGAAAAAAATCAGAGGTTATACAGAGTTTCAGAGGGAGTATTAGGGAACGACTGACAAGAACAGGGTTAAGGAGTACAGTAGAAGAAGACTGGGTAGCTTTGAGAGATGAATTAGTGGAGGCAACAGAGGATCAAGTAGGTAAAAAGATGAGGGCTAATATAAATCCTTAGGTAACAGAAGAAAGAAGTAAATATAAAAATGCAGTAAATGAAGGAGGCGTAAAGGAATATAAACGTCTCAAAAATGACATCGACAGGAAATACAGAATAGCTAAACAGGAATGGGTTGAGGACAAATGTCTCCTCATTGAAATATTTCGCCTGTATTTTTTTTTAGGGTTTTTTCGATCATAATGGTGTGTCTTGTGTTCGGCATCTTGAAGAATGTAATCGGCCTCTTATTAAATGTTATGTATGGTTGTCTTAATAACTCGTTTAAACTATCCTATTTGCTCAAGACCTGACGTCATGGGTCAAAGCAGACGGGTAGAATTCGTCTTTGCTCTATTCCCTTTGTAAGACGTGATTGTAGAGTATGCCCCTACCAGACAATGGCCCACGATTCCAACCCAAACGTTAATGCTGATATCCACCCCGTACTGTAGCATGAGGATTGCGATCGCCCATATGTTTTAGTTGCGGAAATTTATTATTCCATCTCTTCCAAACGCCGCTTCGTCCATAAACAAATCGAAGAGACAAACAACGGATTGGCAGTCTGCGCAACAAACCATCCGCAAATGTTATTCTGTGTTGAGTGATCGGCAGGCGTTGGGCTCTGCACATACTGAAGATGATAAGGATATATGACTTGCTCTTGAAGTATATTCCATGCTGAACTTTGAGATGTACCAAATTCCAGGGTCACTTGTCTTGCGCTGATGCCAGCTTCTTCTTCGACAGCCCAGGACGTGCCCTTCCTGATCAGGAGTACGAGCAACACGAGGTCTTCCTCGATCAATATTCTGTGGCGCTACGGATGCCGTTTCGGCAGCGCTACGATACACTGTACCAAAGTTTGGATGACTCGGCTATCTTCGGTCTTGAAACGCCTTGTGATACAGCCCTGCAGCCTCGTATCCATTATCCAGCCGTAGAAAAAAAAAATTATGTCGGCCTGCTCTCGAAATGAATATCCTGCCACGCTTGAGAGGGGCACCTTCTGTAAACTCCCTGTCTGTAGAACATGTACACGACAGACACGTTGTAGACAGACGAATGAAGAATGTAAACAATTCTCCCTGGCAACACAACACCATCTAGTGAAAGGGGTGCATAGATAAGTTGTTGGGTTCTGCTTGGAAAACCGCTGAACGTCAACTTTCGTTAATTGCTCGAAGACAAAGGATTTTCGAACGTCTGTTCACATGGACTTACTTTTTCGTTTTGGTGTAAGTAAACTGTCCGCAAAATTTGTAACATTATTTTTGAAACACCCTATATATATATATATATATATATATATATATATATATATATATATATATATATATATATATATATATAGTTGGTCTATAGCTTATTAACACTGATCTCCACATGAAGACCAACTGGATTTTTCAGTTTGAAGTGGCAAAATGCTACCTAGATATTTTTCTCACATGACACTTAATTTTTCTCTTTGAGAAACGGGTTTTATCCTGTTTGAAACATCATAGGAATAGCTTTGGGAGGCGAAAGGCCATTTCACCCAAAAAACGTAAAAAAATGATTTATAGTCAGGAGACATCTAACGTGGGAATAAGATATCCCTAGCACCTAGGGCTGCTACATTTTTTTCTGAACAAATAAGGTATACTGGTTGTTAAAGGACGCAAAAACAGTACATCGTGTCAAAATAAAGTAGTATTACAAATTTGTTTAGTTATCTTGTTTAAAAATATTTTTATTGTATTTAGTAATATTTAACAAATAACTGTCACTGCTAAATAGCTTCATAAATCTTTGTAGTTCACATTTTAGATTAGATAAATAAATAACTCAAAAATGGTTCAAATGGCTCTGAGCACTATGCGACTTAACTTCTGACGTCATCAGTTGCCTAGAACTTAGAAGTAATTAAACCTAACTAACCTAAGGACATCACACACATCCATGCCCGAGGCAGGATTCGAACCTGACTGTAGCGCCTAGAACCGCACGGCCACTCCGGCCGGCAAATAATTCATTTTTTATCAAATTAAGAGACACTTTGTTTCTTTCGACCCGCCCGTAAATATTTGTCACAGATGAAACTGTCTATGTGAATTCTGAAATGATGGGAATAAACAGTAGCAATAAAATTAATCTGTAAAATCATCATTTGTCTTCTTAAGCTTTTATTACTATTTTTGTGCAGTGGAAAATTCTGCGAGACCTTTAGAAGAGTATATTTGATCACATAACTTGTTTAATAATGTAACTTGCCCATAAATATCATCAATATTTAAACACAGTTTTTGCAGTTTAAATTTTCAACTACGTTAAAAAATTGTCAAATACAGCACTGCCTTCTAATTTATATTACTTAGCGTAAATAACCAGTTTGAGTCATAAAAATTAAACAATTTACTTAGGTAGTCTAAAGCTTTTTCAACAAACAATAAAAAGTTACTGTAAATTATACTAGTCATTTAGGGTGAAGGGAACAGATTAACTTTTTTGCCTGTTTCGTATTCAAAGAAAAGATCCTTTTTTTTCTTTTTGTTAGTCCGTTTTCAAGATTGGCTCTGAGCACTATGGGACTCAACTGCTGAGGTCATTAGTCCCGTTTTCAAGATTATGCATGGTATTATACGTATGCAAAATTGCTATGCAGTTGCCTCCAGGCATTTTAGAGTTTTACTAAACAAATTTAAAATATGGCTACGGTAATGCAAGTAAATTTCAATAAAATCATTGTCAGTGTCAAGCATCAACAAGTTTTCAAAACTCATTGGACAGTTTTCGTCTAAGCTTACAAAGTTATAACGCTTTGCAGTTTAATATCAATGCATCTATGCCAGGTGTAAGAGAGAGCCAGCTTATTTCACTGCACGAAGGTCTCCTTCCGCTGATTCTGTAAATCTTTTCTGTTCTCTTTCTTCAGCAGATTGAGAAAAATAAGCATAAATTTTCAAAATTACGAGCTCTATGTTATATGACAAAAAGCTCAAGGCATATCTCATGCATTTATGCACTATATGCGCATAATAAATTCCCTTAATCAATTTTGGTTCCAAATCTCTCACATTTGTAAACAAAGAATGCTTAACTCCAAGGCATTTGTGTTGTCGGCACTTACCCCATATACATTATAAAAACAATTTGTTTTCCCATTGACTTTTAAAGTGCTTGAAATCATCGCTAGTTTCATAAATATCTATGAACTTATTTTGAATAACTTTTTTGGATGAATAGTATTGTAGCACTAAAGGAAAAAGTTTCACGTTTTTCTTGTTACAAGTATCAGTTTGTATACAGTAAAATACATTGTCTGTGTCTTGATCATCTACTGAATTTTTGACAGCAGATGGCCCCAAAACTTCTATAACTAGGCCCTACATCTTCTTTCACGCCAGAAGACTACTTTTAGCTGTAGAGAAATAGACATAAATAATTTTATTCAGTTTTACAATACAGTCCATACTGTTGTAGGACAAATTATGTTTTACAGTGTGATATGTTAATGCTAGTTCAGCTGCAGTAACTTTTTGTTGATCACCGCAAGATGAACTTTTAGAAATGAAAGCAGAAGCAGAGATCAGAAATTAATAACCAGGCAGCAGTCCAGCCTACCATCATAACCAAACAGAACGTACACGCATATATACGCACCATATGGGTGCCCAAAAGATTTTTTCACTCATCTGTCCTGTTCCAGCTGAAGCAGTTGTAAATTTAACTCCACGTACGTTGCATTTTCCCTTAAATTCGTTTCACGCGTTATTACACTACTGCCCATTCAAATTGCTACACCAAGAAGAAATGCACATGATAAACGGGTATTAATTGGACAAATATATTATACTAGAACTGAAATGTGATTACATTTTCACGCAGTTTGGGTGCATAGATCCTGAGAAATCAGTACCCAGAACAACCACCTCGTGCCGTAATAAAGGCCTTGATACGCCTGGTCATTGAGTAAAACAGAGCTTGGATGGTGTGTACAGGTACAGCTGCCCATGCAGCTTCAACACGATACCACAGTTCATCAAGAGTAGTGACTGGCGTATTGTGACGAGACAGTTGCTCGGCCACATTGACCAGTAGTTTTCAATTGGTGAGAGATCTGGAGAATGTGCTGGTCAGGGCAGCAGTCGAACATTTATTGTATCCAGAAAGGCCCATGCAGGACCTGCAACATGCGGTCGTGCATTATCCTGCTGAAATGTAGGGTTTCGCAGGGATCGAATGAAAGGTAGAGCCATGGGTCGTAACACATCTGAAATGTAACGCCCACTGTTCAAAGTGCCGTCAATGCGAACAAGAGCTGACCGAGACGCGTAACCAATGGCACCCCTTACCATCACGCCGGGTGATACGCCAGTATGGCGATAATGAATACACACTTCCAATGTGCGTTCACCGCAATGTCGCCAAACACAGATGCGACCATCATGATGCTGTACACAGAACCTGGATTCATCCGAAAAAATGACGTTTTGCCATTCGTGCACCCAGGTTCGTCGTTGAGTACACCATCGCAGGCGCTCCTGGCTGTGATGCAGCGTCAAGGGTAACCGCAGCCATGGTCTCCGTGCTGATAGTCCATGCTGCTCCAAACGTCGTCGAACTGTTCGTGCAGATGGTTGTTGTCTTGCAAACGTCCCCATCTGTTGACTCAGGGATCGAGACGTGGCTGCACGATCCGTTACAGCCATGCGGATAAGATGCCTGTCATCTCGACTGCTAGTGATACGTGGCCGTTGGGATCCAGCACAGCGTTCCGTATTACCCTCCTGAACCCACTGATTCCATATTCTGCTAACAGTCATTGGATCTCGACCAACACGCGCAACAATGTCGCGATACGATAAACCGCAATCGCGATAGGCTACAATCCGACCTTTATCAAAGTCGGAAACGTGATTGTACGCATTTCTCCTCCTTAGACGAGGCATCACAACAACGTTTCATCAGGCAGCGCCTGTCAACTGCTGTTTGTGTGTGAGAAATCGGTTGGAAACTTTCCTCATGTCAGCACGTTGTAGGTGTCGCCACCGGCGCCAACCTTGTATGAATGCTCTGAAAAGCTAATCATATGCGTATCACAGTATCTTCTTCCTGTTCGTTACATTTCGCGTCTGTAATACGTCATCTTCGTGGTGTAGCAATTTTAATGGCCAGTAGTGTAGTTAACCAAGTACTGTATTCTATAATCCACTGACTTTCATACTTCTGAAATCGTGTTATCATGTGCACCGACGTATCAGTCTTTTTGGGGTGAATTATTCAATATGTGTTTCATCTACTTCACGACTGTGACCACGTTTTGTAGGCGTACTGGGAGTACCGAGTTTTCTAAAGCTTCTTTTATCCACTATTTACTATTACATAAGCTGTAAAACTGAAGAACCGTACTTTATTGTACTCAGTCAGTCTCACACAAAACAAACAAACACAAAACACAAGGGTTTGTCACGCTGCAATAGTGCCAGAACTACAGAGTCCGCCAGAAAAATGTATACGCACTTTAAGAAACGAAAAGTATTACTTATGTGTTTATTTTACATTTAATAATTGATCACACATGTTGTAAAACCTTCAGTTTAGCACATGATTACTTAAATGTTCGAAATGTTCATCGTTGAAGGCTACATACATAAGAGAACGACGAGCGGTCGCCGCAACTACTTCACTCAATGTTACAGTGGAGATCGCTGCACATGTAGCTGTAATCTCCTGGCGAAGTTTCTCCAGCGTGCGTGGCTTACGTCGATAGACATTATCGTTCACAGTTCCCCACGAGTAAAAGTCCATAGGTGTTAGATCTGGCGACTGTGGAGGGAGCTTAATGGGCCCTCTTCGTCCAACCCAAAGCTCCGGAAAATTGTCATCCAGGAAAGCTCGTACGGCTAGGTGTAGTGTGATGGCGCCCCGTCCTGTTGGTAGAAGACCTCTTCATCAGCTCCATAAAGCGCATGTATATCTGGCAAAATTGATGTGCATAACATTTCCAGGTACACTTCTCCAGTGACAGTAGCATCAAAGAAAAAAGATCCAACAAAGCTCCTAGATGATAGTCCGCACCACACATGAATCCCTGGTAGATTGACTACTTTATCCACACAAACATGCGGGTTTTCCGGTGTCCAGTACACACTGTTATGCCCATTCATGGTTCCATTAAGTTGAAACTGTGCCTCGTCACTTCACACTACCTTCGTCACAAATTGTTCATCAGTTACCATTTGCTGATACCATTCGTAAAATTGCATTCAGCGATCAGGACCGTCATCATTAACCGCGTGCAGTAATCGTGGAATGTAAACTTTTTTGAAGCTTTCAGAATTCTTCGTATACTTGTACTGCTAACCCCCACTTCACGTGCACATTGCGTAGCAGACTTCTGTGGAGAATTAACAAACGTTTCCAACACGAGAGCCGACGAAGCAGGACTTGTAGCTGTACGCTGTCTTCGTGATCTTCCTTTGTGAATATTACAAACCTTTCCATGTAATTCAAACTAGTTAATGATGCGTTTAATTGTTAGGCGGGTTGGTGGTTCTGTTTCAAACTCCCGCCTCCACTAACGTTGCACTTCAACGGCATTATCGAACTTGAAAAACCACTTCACAATACATTTTCGTTGCTCGAATGTCAAGCGTGCTCCAACCATCTTGTTTTCTCAATATCGAGATGGTTCAAATGGCTCTAAGCACTATGGGACTTAACATCTGGGGTCATTGGTCCCCAGCCGGCCGCGGTGGTCTCGCGGTTCTAGGCGCGCAGTCCGGAACCGTGCGACTGCTACGGTCGCAGGTTCGAATCCTGCCTCGGGCATGGATGTGTGTGATGTCCTTAGGTTAGTTAGGTTTAAGTAGTTCTAAGTTCTAGGGGACTGATAACCACAGCAGTTGAGTCCCATAGTGCTCAGAGCCATTTTCATTAGTCCCCTAGACTTAGAACTACATAAACCCAACGAACCTAAGGACATCACACACATCCATGCCCGAGGCAGGATTCGAACCGCTCGGTCACAGCGGCCGGCCTACTGCGATGAAAGTACTAACATCTGTTGAGTCAAAGTCCATACTACAACGCACTCGTAACTCAAATCTAGCGACAATATCGATATCTCGATAGAACCTCACAAAGAGTGTATACATTTTTCTGGTTGACTCTGTATTAGATCGATGAGGCAGACAGCTGTCATCTGGTTAGAACACGAAATGTTGCGTCTTGCGATAATATGTAACGAGCAGTACTAAGAAATGTTTATTACCTCACACAGTCTAGCAGACTCATTTGTGGTGCCTATTAGTTCCAAATAATATGAAATTAATCGGTTCGCCCTCTTTCTCGATTGAAACTCTGACATTTGTGGTTAGGTAGTGTACAAAGACGAGTACTCACTTAATCGTTCAATCTGTTACATCCAAAATTATAATCAACTTTGAGGTCTTTTAATGTTTTACAAAAAATAAATCCTTGAAGAAAAAAGATATTTTCATGTATCTTATTGTTCTCATAAAGTATAGAGAACTGTTGCCCGAAATAACGTACAATACTTTAAAGTAAAGAGCGGACAATCCTATTAGCATCCCATTTGTGGGGCTGAGAAAGCGGTAACAAGGCCTGCAGCAATTGCACGTAAATTTGGTATGCATATCGCTTACTATCTGGGGAAACAACTGAAAATTATTGGTATTTGAGTCGTACCTAGCGGACGGCAGGTCGATGGTTGACTGGTGACCATTTCGATGACGTTTCGCTGCTGCTTGGGTGGTAGGGGGTTAGAGCTTATTCACATAAAAGTAAGTAAACTGTTAAGGTCATATAATGAGCTAGTACATGAATAATTAAATACATATATGGTTAATTTAGATACCCATTCTAGATAATGGAACTAAATGACGGCACGGTGCAGCTGCAGTGCGTGGTATAGCTCGGTCGCGTTGCCGCAATATCTGCTGGTGAATGTTCTTTGGTGAATGTGCAGTCCTTTGTAGGGAGATTGAGGGTGGAAAGGTTGAGTAGAAGTGGGAAGGAAGAAGGTGATGGGAAATTAAGAGCATATTATTCGTTGTACTGAAATGGAATGCACAGCTCACTGACACCAAACATTTGTCTGGAAAATGTTTTAGTGAATAACTGTCAGAATTTCCTCTATCCCTGACGTACTCGCATTAATATACCACTTTCGTGGAAGCGATATTTAAATGGACGCAAGTGGGAGACTAAAAAACATTTTCTTATTCTGTGTAGGTGTGGCAGCAACACATATATTTTTTAAATATCTGTGCTGCACCCATGAGTAGCTTTTAACAAAAGCTGTGAAATACCAGGAAGTTGAAGTATCTTAAACGTCTAACCTAATACTGTTTCAGCAAAAAAGGTGACTGTAAAGGACGAGCATTGGCATGTCAAGTGCTGTACTGGAGAGCCAATTCTACGCTTGGCAAAGATACAGGAAGTGCTGGACTCGTCCATAATTTTCCGATCACCTGAAGAGGGACAACGCTGCTGGATTTTCGGCAAGAGTCAAGAAGGTAAGTTGATGCAATCTATGCAGGAATTTCGTATACTGATGTTCTTACCCCTTTGAGTCCTATCAATTTAAAAAGAAAGTTAATTTTAAAATATTTCAATAATATAACTTTTATCATCGTGGTAAGTAACAAGTACAAGAAGAAATCAGCAAAAAATAAACAATCAGTTATTTTAAGTCTTAGTTACACTTTGGAACCACTTGGACGTCCAGTTTTCAACCACCTATCGTTTCATGAAATATATTTTAAAGCAATTTCTCATTTTTCCTAGACACACTCCCAAATCTCGAAACTTTCATGAACTTACGATGCCTAAAACAAATAATGGTCCTAAATAACAAGCAGAAATGAAGCTAAAATTTAATTAATTTGAATCAGAAATACATATTGCTCCAGTGGTTTCAATTCGAAAACGCGTAACAGCAGCAGTACAAATTAAAATTTCCTTAAGATACACAGGCTTATTTTCTATACCAATGTCTCCTTATTATGATCACTGTATATATAAAAAAACACATTTCAGAATCTCCGTAGAAGTAGCTCGGTCTATCACTAAATGTCTCTGCCTTGCAGTAGCGTCGGCGATTTCATGCGAAAGTAACTGGTACTTCAAAAAGAAAGAAAGAAAAGGTTGTTTCAGGCAAAACCACTGATACTCAAAGGGTTAATAATGGTTGCGTGAGCAGTTAAAGGGTAATCTCATCAATATTCAGTAATGGAACGTGACGACCTTTTGTAGTTATTGTTCCGTGACGGTTTCTCTACACATAATACGATTAAGAAAGAAAATATTTATGGTATAATTCAAAAGTCATATCCTAATCTCTGGCTTCTTGCAATTACCAAAGTGAAAGAGAAATAGATCACACATGGACAAGAGGTCATTCAGTAAGCTGATGACTCTGAGGCGCAGAGCAAGCCATAGCTGAAGTAACTGAAGTAGCTGGTTTTCCAGACTCATAGCCTCGGATGGTATCGCGTAAGCCTCAAATTCATCACTGTACCAAAAACGTTCTTCTCCTAGTCCAGTATCACACAAGGGCATGCTGAAAAGTAATATCTTAGAATTTCTTATTTGTAAACTCTTAAACTTTTTAAATAAAACAAACTTTACTAAAATTCTACATCTTTGTTCTTCATGTCTACATATTTATTTCTTAACAGCCACCCTGGTGGCAAATACATTCCTGCCAACGAGAGACAAGATTGTTGGTACTGTAGAATGTATCAATTTGTTAACGGACACACAACCTCATCTCTGCTTAACCGCTTCACCATAAAGTAAAGTACTCTAGGAGGTTCTTTATCCTTTGGAAACATGAAAATCGGATGGCACCAAGTCGGGGCTGCATGGAAGATGACCGAGGCGGTGATCCCAAAACGTCGGACGGCTGCAGATGTCGCAGCGCTCAGGTGTAGTGTCACATTGTGATGATGGAAGAGACGGTGCTCCACGTGTGAACCAACTCTTCGCATTCGAAACTCGAATACGAATGCTGTTTCTCAAGCACCGACATAGTTACGTTACACATCGCCATGTTACATGCTACGATTCGCAGTCCTCTAACGGCAGAGGGACGAAAATTTGTAGACGCGAAGAATAAAAATGTAGAATGTTAATAACGTTTGTTTTTCTAAAAAAACCTTATGAGTTCTGGCATAAAAAAATTGGGGGCATTACTTTTCAGAAAGCCCTCGTAGCTCTCTCATTTGTCATGGCTACCAAATTTTATTAATGCAAGAGGTGTCGTGGGTGTAAAATTATATTAATATACACTACTGGGCATTACAATTGCTACACCACGAAGATGATGTGATTCAGACGCGAAATTTGACCGACAGGAAGAAGATGCTGTGATATGCAAAGCATTAGCTTTTCAGAGCATTCACATAAGGTTGGCGCCGGTGGCGACACCTACAACGTGCTCACATGAGGAAAGTTTCCAACCGATTTCTCACACACAAACAGCAGTTGACCGGCGTTGCCTGGTGAAATGTTGTGATGCCTCGTGTAAGGAGGAGAAATGCGTACCATCACGTTTCCGACTTTGATAAAGGTCAGATTGTAGCCTATCGCGATTGCGGTTTATTGTATCGCGGCATTGCTGCTCGCGTTGGTCGAGATCCAGTGACTGTTAGCAGAATATGGAATCGGTGGGTTCAGAAGGGTAATACGGAACGCCGTGCTGGATCCCAACGGCCTCGTATCACTAGCAGTCGAGATGACAGGCATCTTATCCGCATGGCTGTAACGGATCGTGCTGCCACGTCTCGATCACTGAGTCAACAGATGGGGACGCTTACAAGACAACAACCATCTGCACGAACAGTTCGACGACGTTTGTAGCAGCATGGACTATCAGCACGGAGACCATGGCTGCGGTCACCCTTGACGCTGCATCACAGACAGGGGCGCACGAATGGCAAAACGTCATTTTTTCGGATGAATACAGGTTCTGTTTACAGCATCATGATGGTCGCATCCGTGTTTGGCGACATCGCGGTGAACGCACATTGGAAGCGTGTATTCGTCATCGCCATACTGGCGTATCACCCGGCGTGATGGTATGGAGTGCCATTGGTTACACGTCTCGGTCACCTCTTGTTCGCATTGACGGCGGTTTGAACAGTGAACGTTATATTTCTGATGTGTTACTATCCGTGGTTCCGCCCTTCATTCGATCCCTGCGAAACCCTACATTTCAGCAGTATAATGCACGACCGCATGTTGCAGGTCCTGTACGGGCCTTTCTGGATACAGAAAGTGTTCGACTGCTGCCCTGGCCAGCACATTCTCCAGATCTCTCACCAACTGAAAACGTCTGGTCAATGGTGGCCGAGCAACTGGCTGGTCACAATACGCCAGTCACTACTCTTTACGAACTGTGGTATCGTGTTGAAGCTGCATGGGCAGCTGTACCTGTATACGCCATCCAAGCTCTGTTTGTCTCAATGCCCAGGCGTATCAAGGCCTTTATTACGGCCCGAGGTGGTTGTTCTGGGTACTGATTTCTCAGGATCTATGCACCCAAATAGCGTGAAAATGAAATCATATGTCAGTTCTAGCATAATACATTTGTCCAATGCATACTCGTTTATCATCTGCATTTCTTCTTGGTGTAGCAATTTTTAATGGCCAGTATTTTAAAATGTGGCGTGGCTATGAAGAACAGAGAGAAGCTTTAATATTCGGATAAGACACAAGGCATAAAGCCAGGCAGGACTCCAGAAGGATGGCAGCACTCTGTATGAAGTAAGACTTGTTTACAAGACTGCCGAGACCACGGCTGTGCACTATGGAGTAAAGAGGTCAACGCCCTCGGGTGCCAGGGTGAATAGCAGTGGGAATGAAGTCGGCATTCTGACTGACAGTGAGATAAGGATCTTATTTCAATGTTTCTGATAACAACATCCGGTGTTGAATTACACACTTAGGCACCTCGCTTCCCCCTCTCGCCTTCCCTGGGGAACCACTGATCAAAGTCACTCAGGGAATCACCCAGGCAGTCGTGTCACGTGAGATAAAAAGGCGGGAACCCTCTGCTCCCTGGACCCAAGAGGATCGATCTTCCCCTCCACACCTTTGCCTTTTATAACTGGGACACTTGTGGGGGAGGGGTTAATCAGGAGCTGGAGAGCGTAGGAAGAGGAGTTGTTTAATTGCTAATAACAAATTTCATTAACTCACGTCACTTGAGTTCTGTTTGTTAATAACAGTATTATGTGGCAACAGCAGATATGTAATAACTCCCATTTTTATGTATTTTTCCACACTTTCCGTAGTTTTTGCGATATTTTCCACTATTATCTATAAGTCGAGCTGTGTATCACAGGGAGAGGCTGTGTCTATTTGCTTATAATAAATTACATAACGCTATGTAACAAATAACAACACTACGTGCCGCCAGCAGACACCTCACCAAGGCAGTTTCATGTATCCTTACGTATTTTCCTCAATTTTACGTATTTTTACCTTCTTTTTCACAATTGTCCAATAAAATAAGACTGTTCTCGATGACCCGTCGGCGTTATGATATTATCAGCTGTGGTCCCGTTTTAGGCATCATTGCTAAGCCAGCATTCCATTACTAGTCTGTGTTGTCATAGTGTTAGAAACGAATGCGTTGGTAGAATAGTGACGTCATAGAGAATTCTATAAGCCAAAGGTATTTTGTGAGAAATACAACACGTTACTAAGTTATGTGGCGCCATAGTAAAATTCTGATACCTCTAACCAAAGACATTGGAAATGTAGGAAACTTCTAGAGAGGAAAAATTATGTCACCTGCTGGACGGTAGATCAGCCCCCTCAGACTCCGACGTGTGGGTGTGTAGCCACGAACGGTGGTCACATAGTGGTCACGATGGTGGTCACATTGACCAACATTTGCTGAGAAAAGTTGCGGTGGATGCCTAACATTTATGGCCAAGAGATCTCTCGTTCGCGGTAATAAGGGCAAACAGATCCCAAGCTGTAGGTGGAATATTAAAGACTAATAGACACCTAGATTATGAGGAACTCCTCCCTGTATTTACCAGATAATACCGATATGGTATGGAGGTAATCTTAGGATCGTGGCCACCAGGTCGCGTTCAGGAGAGATCCACATGTCTGTCTAATACTACGCCAGACCATCTCGCCGGAGGTGATAGACAAATGTAATAAATGTATGTATAATCTTCTCCGACCTAGTAGCTGTGAAAAATGATGCTCAGTCGACAAGGAAGAGAGCGTCCCGCCACAGCAAAATGTGTCGTAAGTTTTCGACGCCTTTGCAGACAAACACTTCTAACACTTTAAACGCCAAGTACTCCCTTCCCTCTCATCCATAATTCCTCTATGGAACACCTAAACAAACCAGTCAGAACTCGCAGACATCTACATGATTACCAGAGGAAATCTGTGGACTCCTTTGCAGATAAACGTTGATAACAGTTTAAGCATCAAGCACATTATTTTCCAACGCCCTTTCTCTTTGTACCAATCAGAAACATACTTCCCCTCCTCTCTCCGAACCTCATGCTTTACAAACTAGCGTGGGTGACTCGTTTTCAGTAAGGTAGCCTCCTGTTTGGAAGGAAGACTCGTAACAAAATAAACGCTACAAGTATAAGCAACGTTACTGTCAGCTTCGTATATTAACTACGGCAAAACCAGAACATAGTACATGATTTCGACTGATGCATAGAATTCCAGAGACGCACGCTGTACAGTTAACACACTGCTGTATTTGCAACTGAAAATTTTGCCTGAGAATTAATAATGAGTATCTCTGAAACGTGAGTAGGACTGCCACAACAGACTTATTCACCCACTACACGTGAAACGAACTGTGTACATCGAGGAAAACAATTAGCAATAAAAATACAATTCTATGATCACGTTGACGGTGGGATAGATCTGCCAGACATGTTACTCTCACAGTATTAATATGCGACGTCCCAATAAGAAATAGGTGTAGAAGTGATCATACATGACTTTGCCACGCTCAAACTTTACTGGGAAACGGTCACAGTGCACCGCAATAATAAACACTTCTTGCGTACAAAGTCATAGACTCGCAGAGATCACAATTCTATAAAATGCGACCTTAGAGACTGAGCACCTTACAGCAATAAGTGTATCATCCAAAGGTCAATTACCCTCATTCAAAAATGTGAACAACACAGACTGTGCAAACTGCGTTTTTTTTTTCAACCAGGGTGCAGGGGAACAGTAGCATAGCCATGGACAATATTTTTATTCACTCTTCTTTACTAGTCGGGCATTCTGTTAGTAGAACGGTGGATGGGCTTTCAGAACACGACGCACAAATTAACACTAAAAGGTTTTTGTACCCAAACAAATGTTATATTTAATTACAAAAAATAGTTTAAATGGCTCTGAGCACTATGGGACATAACATCTGAGGTCATCAGTCCCCTAGAACTTAGAACTATTTAAACCTAACTAACCTAAGGACATCACACACATCCATGCCCGAGGCAGGATGCGAACCTGTGACCGTAGCGGTCGCGAGGTTCCAGACTGCAGCGCCTAGAGCCGCTCGGCCACAACGGCCGGCTATTACAAACTATGTAGGAAAGCAACTCCAATGGCAATAGAGCTTTTTTTTTAAAAAAAAAAAAGAAAAAAAAAAGAAAACCTCGTTAAGGAACAAGAGTGGCAGGATGTTTATAGTGCCGATAACGCAGATGACAAATATAATGCTTTCCTTAACACATTTCTCTCGCTCTCTGAAAGCTGCTTTTCCATTACAACTTTATAAATAGGGTACTAGCAGTAAAAGGCAGCCTGGGTGGCTGACTAGTGGGATAAGTATATCTTGTAGAACAAAGTGGGAATTATATTAAAATGTTAGAAGTATCACAATCAGGCTACAGTAGCCCATTACAAACAGTATTTTAGGGTGCTTAAAAATGTTATTAGGAAGGCGAAGAGTATGTGGTACACAAATAGAATAGCTAATTCACAGGATAAAATTAAAACCATAGGGTCAGTCGTGAAAGAAGTGTCTGGTCAGCAGCACAAGGTCGACGATATGAAGTTATGTCGTAGTAAAAATATTTCTGTTACTGATAAGTCACATATATGTACAGTATTTAACAGTCTCTTTCTGATCATTGCTGGTGAATTAAATAAAAACTTAGTTTCTACGGGGAAACTCCTCGAAAATGCCTTTCCAAGACTGATGTCTGAAATACATCTCTGTGATACTGGCAAGAGAGAGACTGAGTCAATAATTAAATCACTGAAGACTAAGGACTCTCATGGACATGATGAAGTGCCTAGCAGAATACTGAAAGTACTGTGCTGCACATGTTAGCCCTGTACTGAGCCATATTTGTAATTTTTTCTTTAAGAATGGTCAGTTTCCTGAACGATTACAGTACTCAATAGTAAAGCTGCCTTATAAAAAGGGAGAAAGGGATAATTTAGACAATTTTAAATCTATTTCTATGCCATCAACGTTTGCTAAAGTTATTGAAAAGGCTTTGTATGTAATTGATCATTTTATTTCACATAATTTGCTATCAAATGTACAGTCGATTTTAGAATGGTTTAACAGCTGAAAACGCTATATTCTCTTTTCTCTGTGAGGTACTGGACGGATTAAACAAAAGGCTTCGACCGCTAGGCATCTGTTTTGATTTAACTAAGGCGTTTGATTGTGTTGATCACAAAATGTTGGACCATTGAGAGGCCAGCGTCAGAATACCCTGACTAATGAACAGCAGCCCGCAGCTCGTGGTCGTGCGGTAGCGTTCTCGCTTCCCACGCCCGGGTTCCCGGGTTCGATTCCCGGCGGGGTCAGGGATTTTCTCTGCCTCGTGATGGCTGGGTGTTGTGTGATGTCCTTAGGTTAGTTAGGTTTAAGTAGTTCTAAGTTCTAGGGGATTGATGACCTCAGACGTTAAGTCCCATAGCGCTCAGAGCATATCATATCATCCTTATTTTCATTTGCTTATGACGTATGGTGTTATATCTGGGGGTAACTCTTCGCATTCTCAAAGTATATTTTTGGCTCAGAAACGGGCGGTTCAGGCAAAAGGTGGTGTCAGTTCGAGAACCTCTTGTCCTCCACTGTTCATTAGTCTGGATATTCTGATTCAAATGGCTCTGAGCACTATGGGACTTAACATCTACGGTCATCAGTCCTCTAGAACTTAGAACTACTTAAACCTAACTAACCTAAGGACATCACACAACACCCAGTCATCACGAGGCAGAGAAAATCCCTGACCCCGCCGGGAATCAAACCCGGGAACCCGGGCGCGGGAAGCGAGAACGCTACCGCACGACCACGAGCTGCGGACGGGTATTCTGACGTTGGCCTCTACTGTCGTTTCTTATTAACAATATCGGCTTATTCCCAGGAATTAGCAGCTTTCACTCAGTTAATACTGGGCAGAAATCCCATCTGCATTTGGATCGCACTTCAAATGGTTCAAATGGCTCTGAGCACTATGGGACTCAACTGCTGAGGTCATTAGTCCCCTAGAACTTAGAACTAGTTAAACCTAACTAACCTAAGGACATCACACACATCCATGCCCCAAGCAGGATTCGAACCTGCGACCGTAGCTGTCTCGCGGTTCCAGACTGCAGCGCCAGAACCGCGCGGCCACTTCGGCCGGCTGGATCGCACTTCCTCGACTCCTGTGCAGAAAGCTGTGCAGTATGGTGCTGGCCGGCCGCTGTGACCGAGCGGTTCTAGGCGCTGCTACGGACGCAGGTTCGAATCCTGCCTCGGGCATGGATGTGTGTGATGTCCTTAGGTTAGTTAGGTTTAAGTAGGTCTAAGTATAGGGGACTGATGACCTCAGATGTTAAAGTCCCATAGTGCTTAGAGCCATTTGAACCATTTTAGTATGGTGCTGCATCCATTTTCAATAAGCTACCACTTAGCAGTAATCCACGACCTTTCAAATCGAAACTGAAGAGTTTCCTCAAGCGTCACTCCATCTATTCTGTCGAGGAGTTCTTTGAAAAATTAAGCTGATTACTGTGTTATATTGTTGATTGCGTTGACATAAACTTACGGCTTGTCTTTTTTTGGGTTCATAAACATGTTATTTTATCTGTTATTACTTTTATGTTGTAATTTCATCTATTGACACGTTCCATGATCTTGGAGATTGCTCCTCAACTTGGTCCTACGGAACTAGACGTGTACAACAAAAAACGTGCACAATTAACGCTGGAAAAGCGAGTTGCACACACCTGATAAGACGGCAATCAGCATAAGATGGGATGCTGCTTGTATTTACTAGATCTGCAGATCTAGGGAGGACGAGGGTCTACATTGCCACTGTGAGCCTACAGAGAGCCCTGGGAATACTGACTAATCTTCAGTTGTGCAACACCTCTCGTGCACGTCCCGTAGGAAGAGCCATCTCACTGGCTCCAAGTAACCACAGGAAAACTTATACGCAAAGTGAGAGGTGGGCGAAATAACCTAGGAGTAAAGGTCCAAAATTCGTTTTTAACGTCTTTCGTCTTATAACTACCACCGCCTGGGTCGCAATGCGGCAGCTGAAACAGTAGCCGAGAATCGCCCACGCGCCATAGACTACAGAGGAAACCGTCAACTGATAATGTTGACAGTTTGTGGCGCTTAGCGAAGCCACGTAACTGCCAGAGGAATGAAAATACTAATTTGTATTACACGCCTATGCCTTGCTGCATACAGTCTTATTAATTTAAAAAAAGCAATATTAGTACAAAAAAAAACACTCCATACTTCTGCTGGTTACAACAAAATCAGAAGATGTTGGACGTTGAGATTCTAACACGAATCGGCCTCTCACATTTCGTTACAGCTCCGACAATACAATATTGTCGATGTCAAATGACAAATCAGGTAACATTGGAGGCCAATACTTCTGAGAATAACGGTTTCATAGCGATATTTTTTAAAGTTTATTGTACTAGGAGGAAAACGTTATGAGACAAATATGCTGTAACTTGGGTCATGTTTGCCATCGTGATGGGACTCGTTAAGAGAGCGCTCTAACAATGTATGTAGCGTTACATTACGAGCGGTGTATCGCAAGACAGCCTCATACACTGTTTCCTACGGAGAAGAAAAAAACAGCTATGACCAACCAATATGTTTCATAAGGTTGCTGACCTACTCCGTAGCGGTGATGTTTTTGTCACTGTGAAATATTGGCTCTGAGCACTATGGGACTTAACATCTGAGGTCATCAGTCCCCTAGAACTTAGAACTACTTAAACCTAACTAACCTAAGGACATCACACACATCCATGCCCGAGGCAGGCTTCAAACCTGTGACCGTAGCTGTGAAATATATTTTATAAACCATTACACATACTGACTGCATTTTTTTTAAATAGAGTATCAAGGTATTGCATTACACCATTACCAAATAATGCATTAAAACTACAGTCTTTCAAAACATGCACACATCCCGCTAAAAATATAAGATGTATTCGAATGTTAGGAGTGATAATCAGAAGAGACATCAAGATCAGTTCCGTCTGAGTTAGTATTACTCACCTCCAGTAGACAAATTACGGAAGGATCACGTTCATTTTAACAAATCTGCTAGACTCAACGTCCCCTATACGTATCACGAAGGCATAATTTATTCTATATCTCAGCCAACCAGCCTCTCTAGAGCAGGTGCGTAGTTGATCTTTACATTCTCACATTTACTCTCACTGGGATTTTACATACTAATTTGCTTATGACGAATCAACAGTCACCTGGATGTGCAGATGGAATTCTATGTACACAGCACTTTCTTTTTATAAACCATTAAAGGTCCTGAACGTCTTCTTTTTTTTTTTTTAAAGTAGAGTGTCTAGATATTGCATCCTACCATTACCGAATAATCCATAAAACTATAGTCTTCTACAACATATTCACATCCAGCTAAAGATATGAGATGTAATCGAATTTTAGGATCCACAACCAGAAAAATCGTCACGATCAGTTCCATCTGAGCTGGTATTAGTCACCCACAGAAGATTAACTGTGGAACGGTCTGCGTAATTTTAATAGGTCTACTTGACAAACAATGTCTCCTATACTTATCTGGAAGGCATAATTTATTCTATATCACAACCAACCAGACCCTCTAGAGCAGATGCGTGCTTGATCTTTGCACTCTCAGATTTACTGTCACTAGAATTTTCCATAATGATTTGCTTACGACAAATAGCCAGTCGTGTGGATGAGCAACGTAGAATACCACCAAGAAGTAGACAATAATACTACTGTCAGTACGCCGTTCGGTATTCTGTGTCGTTCTTTATCAGTCCAGTTTGGTGGGCACGCTTCCACCCAGTCATATCTACATTAATTCTACGTATGGCGGTAGGCTGATCCCATGGCGCCGGCCGAAGTGGCCTTGCGGTTAAAGGCGCTGCAGTCTGGAACCGCAAGACCGCTACGGTCGCAGGTTCGAATCCTGCCTCGGGCATGGATGTTTGTGATGTCCTTAGGTTAGTTAGGTTTAACTAGTTCTAAGTTCTAGGGGACTAATGACCTCAGCAGTTGAGTCCCATAGTGCTCAGAGCCATTTGAACCATTTTTGATCCCATTGCAATCTGTCCTTAGTAATTTTGTATATCTGGCACTTCGCAATTATTTTGTATGTCAATCTCTGGAACGCATATTCCTATGTTAAGTAATTAAAACTAAAGGGATGCAGATGACTGTCAGGAATACGTGTGCCTCTTTACACGTCACCCCTACTTTAACTCCCGAGAATGTTGTGTTTTTACATCTCACATTGACCTGTCTTAGTATTTTCCATCTCACCCTGTCATGTGACATCTATTTTGTGTGTGTATGGTAAACACAGGATGGTGGTTATTCATACCGATGACATAAAATAACATTTGTGTAATAATGCAAGCACTTTCGGTCATATAAGACTGATACGCTTTCAACTTCCTAATATACGCCTGCTCTAGATATTACATCTTTTAGACATCTGTACAACCACCAGTTAGGCCTCTCCTTGACGTTATCGGAATTACTCTTCCTATATTCCTTTCCCCCCTTCCCCCATATTCTTAACACACTAATAAAATCTTCTGGGTAGGGGACCACTTTTGACGGTTTTAGAAACCATACTAACAACCATGTCTCCCGTAATCGAAATATCGTGTGCCAGACACTCAGCTCCAACAAGTCTCACGAAATCTGATATAGATCTAACGCAATCGCCGGTACTGCCTCCGGTGATGACGCATCCGGCGTTGCTGAACAAAGAGAATGGGAAGCCTACCTGCGAAATACCGTAACTCCGGGTTTACAGCAGAATAACGTCAACAGAATACCTCCAATAAGAATCCACGTACGTGTGTGCGTGTGTCTTAGCGTTAGTTTTGACACTTAGTGTTGCCAGTTGAGGAATAAGTATAAAGGGCGGTCCATTGATCATGACCGGGCCAAATATCTCGCGAAATAAGCATCAAACGAAAAAACTGCAAAGAACGAAACTTGTCTGGCTTGAAGCGGGATACCTGGTTGCGCTATGGTTGGCCCACTAGATTCGCTGCCATAGGTCAAACGGATATCAACTGAGTTTTTTAAAATAGGAACCCCCATATTTATTACATATTCGTGTAGTACCTTAAGAAACTTTAATGTTTTAGTGGGATCACTTTTTTCGCTTTGTGATAGATGGCGCTGTAATAGACACAAACATATGACTCACAATTTTAGACGAACAGTTGGTAACACGTAGGTTTTTTCAATTAAAATACAGAACGTAGGTACGTTTGAACATTTTATTTCGGTTGTTCCAATGTGATACATGTACCTTTGTGAACTTATCATTTCTGAGGACGCATGCTGTTACAGCGTGATTACCTGTAAATACCACATTAATGCAATAAATGCTCAAAATGATGTCCGTCAACCTCAATGCATTTGGCAATACGTGTAATGACATTCCTCTCAACAGCGAGTAGTTCGCAAATGCTTTGACAATGCGCTGACGCATGTTGTAAGGCGTTGTCGGTGGATCACGATAGCAAATATCCTTAAACTTTCCCCACAGTAAGAAATCCGGGGACGTCAGATCCGGTGAACGTGCGAGCCATGGTATGGTGCTTCGACGACCAATCCACCTGTCATGAAATATGCTATTCAATACCGCTTCAACCGCACGCGAGCTATGTGCCGGACATCCATCATGTTGGAAGTACATCGCCATTCTGTCATGCAGTGAAACATCTTGTAGTAACATCGGTAGAGCATTACGTAGGAAATCAGCATACATTGCGCCATTTAGATTGCCATCGATAAAATTGGGGGCCAACTATCCTTCCTCCCATAATGTCGCACCATACATTAACCCGCCAAGGTCGCTGATGTTCCACTTGTCGCAGCCATCGTGGATTTTCCGTTGCCCAATAGTGCAAATTATGCCGGTTTACGTTACCACTGTTGGTGAATGACGCTTCGGCGCTAAATATAACCCGTGCAAAAAATCTGTCATCGTCCAGTAATTTCTCTTGTGCCCAGTGGCAGAACTGTACACGACGTTCAAAGTCGCCGCCATGCAATTCCTGGTGCATAGAAATATGGTACGGGTGCAATCGACGTTGATGTAGCATTCTCAACACCGACGTTTTTGAGATTCCCGATTCTCGCGCAATTTGCCTGCTACTGATGTGCGGATTAGCCGCGACAGCAACTGAAACACCTGCTTGGCCATCATCATTTGTTGCAGGTCGTGGCTGACGTTTCACATGTGGCTGAACACTTCCTGTTTCCTTAAATAACGTGACTATCCGGCGAACGATCCGGGCACTTGGATGATGTCGTCCAGGATACCGAGCAGCGTACATAGCACAGGCGCGTTGGGCATTTTGATCACAAAGCTATACATCAACACGATATCGACCTTTTCCGCAATTGGTAAACGGTCCATTTTAACACGGGTAATGTATCATGGAGCAAATACCGTTTACGTGATACCACGTACTTATACGTTTGTGACTATTACAGCGCCATCCATCACAAAGCGAAAAAAGTGGTCCAACTAAAACATTCATATTTCTTTACGAACTACACGAATATGTAATAAAAATGGGGGTTCCTATTTAAAAAAACGCAGTTTATATCCTTTTGACCTATGGCAGCGCCATCTAGCGGGCCAACCGTAGCGCCATCTGGTTTCCCCCTTCAAGCTAGACGAGTTTCGTTCTTTGTAGTTTTTTCGTTTGATGCTTATTTCGTGAGATATTTGGCCCGTTCACTATCAATGGACCACCCTGTATATCCTAGCTGAGTTGGGGCTCTGTATCAAAGTTGGATGACATAAAAAAATAACAAGCCGTACCTGGTCATGTAAGAAGTAAGAGCATCTTTATATTTGCATACTTCTATATGGAAAAACGGATAAATATCGAAAGATGTTGGACATGTTAAAAAATCGGTTAAAAAGTGTGATATGGAGACACAGGATATCTGCATTTATTTTAGAGTGTGATGATAATGTGATATAAACTCTGCATCAAAGTGAGATCGTTCCGCAATTTGTCTACTCGAGGAGACTAACACTAACTCAGATGGAACTCATCGTGATGTCTCTTCTGTTTATGACTCCTAAAATTTGAATACATCTTATATTTTTAGCTGGATGTGTACGTATTGTGAAAGAGTGTAGTTTTAATGGATTATTCGGTACTGGTATAATGCAATACCGTCGTACTCTACTTAAAAAAAAGACAGTCAGCACGTATAATGGTTTATAAAAAAATGTGTTATAGCTACGAAGTTGGTCGACAGTCTTATAAAACACACTGGTTGGTCGTAGCTCTTTTTTTTCTTCTTCATAGGAAATAATTTATGAGGCTGTCTTGTGATACACCGATCATAATTTAACACTACATACTCGTACATTGTCAGAACCTCTTTCTTTTTATCGGGTCCTGTCACAATCGCAAACATGACCCAAGTTACTGTCCATTTGTCTCAGAACGTTCTTCTTCTAATACATCGCTATGCAGATAGACTCTGCAACCGTTGTTCTCAGAAGAATTGGTCTCCAATATTACCAGATTTGTGCTCTGACATCGATGACATTGCATTGTCGGAGGTCTAGTCTTCGATATTCCACCTACATCTTGGGATCTGTTTGCCGTTATTACCGTGAACGGGAGATCTCTCGGCTGTTAATGTTAGGCACCAACCACAACTTTCTCAGCGACTGCTGGGCACTTACAGAATTCTCTAAGACGTCACTATTTTTATCAACGTATTCGTTTCTAACACTATGACGTGGCACACTAGTAATGGAGTGGTGACTTCGCGATGATACAAACATCGGGATCGAAGCGTACGTCATCTTGACGTCGATGGGACGTCGAGAACAGTCTTCCTTTATCGGACAAAATATATAAAATTGTAGAAAACACGTAAAATTGAGCAAAATACGTAATAATAGTATAAATTCATCGAGTCAACTAGAAAATTACATTATAAATGTTCATTACTGATGTCGAGAACGAATATTTTTTCCCCATCTTTTAGACGTAGGTTTCAGCCGAGCGAAAACAAGACTCCATATAAATTACACAACGGATTTTTGTCAGAATTTTATAGACAAACGATGAGTGGAAAATGGCCAAATGGGACATCAAAGTGACCAGCGTGCAGTGTAGTTTAGCAACAAAATGATTCAAGTTCATGAAAGTAATATGCGTAATTGAGGAAAACATTATTGGTAATTTAAAGGAAAATTTTTGTCCGAATTTTCATTGCAAACTAAGAGAGTCAAATGGACGAATGGAGTATCAAATTGACCAACATAAGGTGAAGTTTGGCAAAAAATATTTAGCTGAAACTTCCTGGCAGATTGAAACTGTGTGCCCGACCGAGACTCGAACTCGGGACCTTTGCCTTTCGCGGACAAGTGCTCTACCATCTGAGCTACTTTTTCTCCTTTATTAAAACAACCATATATGTACATAAGCACAAAAACAAAATATTGAAGTGCTGGAACTGATTCAGCACGAATTGTATCCTACAATAGACTGAAGAATACATTTCAATTAGTGCCATTTGTAAGCTTACAAAATAGAACATAAATAGTAAACTGACAATAGCCTCTTCAGTCCAGACAGAAACATAGAACCGAAACGCAAACATATATATAGTTGATTGTCTTAACTGGAATGACAGTTCTGTCATTTGATTCATAACCGTCCAAAACTCAAAGTCATTTGGAGCACACAAACGGATAACAAGAGATGCACAGGAACATAAATTACTGAAAACGTCATAATGAAGTTAATAAGACCATTGAGAAGTCGGGAGTAGTCCTAGGAACTGGTATAACCCCTTATTCGTTGTGTATTTTGTTCGCTACATAGTCTTGCATGTGATTTGTGTCCTTACTGGCATCGAGAATTACCCTACGCCTTATTTTTCAAAAATTATGTCTAACATGTTAGCAAACATCTTCCTGAAATTTGGGTAACGTTTCATCTTCCAGAGATTATCTTCACTATTGTGGATGATGATATATGTCACAAACTGTCCTAACATCCAGATCACGGTGTTGTTCTTGGTGGCGGGAAAATATTTCGCGTCCGGCCAGAGAAGGATGTCGGTGCAGTGGCTGGCTGGGCTGCTGCGGGTAATCAGGCCCAGCCTCTGCTGCATCCATTTCCAGTTAATGAGATGACCGCCACAAGTGAAGCGATGGCGTAAGGTGTCGACCAGACCGCAGCGGACGCATTTATCACTGTCACTTAAACCGATTCTATGCAACCTTTCATTAGTGGGTATAACATCGTTTACCACTTTATACCATGTGGACGCCACTTCAGCAGCGTGTACGGTTAAACTTATGCTGTCCCAAACTGCCTTCCAATGAACACTCGGGTATTTAAGTTCAATGGGATTCCGGACTATTGGAGATGTCCATCTTTTTAATAACAGGTGCGTCGTCGGTAAATCCTGCGTGCAATAATGTCCATCAATATAGCTTACTTCAAGAAAAAACTGCTTGACATGTCGTAATTTGTAATGTATTTTACCTACATCAACGGGTGGATGCATATCGGTGGGTTGTAAGTTTCGGAAGAGCCAACTGGTTACGCTGAGAGGTTCCTTGTCCAACAAATGGGTGATTCGTTTAATATATAACGCAGTACACTTTCGTTTAATCTCAGGCATGTTTAGTCCGCCGGCCTGTCGGGAAGACGTCAGCGTGGTGTATTTCACTTTGAACAGATGCCCTTGCCAGATAAATCTATTAGAGAGTTTCATCACGTGTTTGGCCTGCATCTTGGGGACTGGAAATAGTTGGGCCATATAGTACGCTTTACTGAATATATAACTGCTGAGGAGTCGTATGCGTTGGAGAATGTTAACGGACCGCCAATTGTTTTCATAGATGGCACCTTGCATTTTATTGGTGACCTGCTTCCAATTTTTTACATTCATTTTAGCGGGTATTTGTCGATAATCATCCCCAGAGTGGTGTGGGATTCGACACGCTTCGCCCAAGGTATATTAACTGCGTCGAATCCTCGAATGTTGACAAAGGTTCATTTACCGGCGTTGATTTTAGCACCGGAAGCACGACAGTACTCGTCTGCCGCGGTCTTGAGGGTTGATACGTCTCCGTCGTTGCGCAATAACACTCCGACGTCGTCGGCGTAAGCACGAACCACGAAGGACGTCCCGGCGATCGAAAGGCCTGCAAGTTTGTCGTGAATAGAGCGTAAGAGCGGCTCGAGCGATAAAACAAATAACATCATGGAGAGAGGGCTTCCCTGCGGCACTCCTCTTTGGACCTCCATGGGTTGAGTAAGCTGTCCATTTACGCTGGTTGTAATGCCCGTGACGAAATGTTGCACGACATTTATAACCCGTTGCTCGAAACCACAACGCTGCAGTAGCTGTAGGAGGTACTCGTGGCGGACGCGATCAAAAGCATTGCAAAAGTCGATAAACAGCAATGCGATATTCACGTTAGTGACTGACGCTATGGCTATTACATCTCTATATTCCGAAAGGGGCGTCATAATAGTGCGACCAGGGATGCATGATTGATGGTTGTGAATCACTTGCTTCATTAACGGAGACAATCTGCTGTTGAGTGCTCTGGCGAAGGTTTTGTAATCAAAATTGAGTAAAGCAATAGGTCGGAAGTTATCTAAGGTTTTTCGGTGTTTGCTTTTTGGTATCAATACAATTCGGCCTTCCTTCATTTCGGCCGGCACGTCACTCCCTCGCATCACTTCATTGAGAACACCTGTAAATGCGTGTCCAATTATGGGCCAGAAGCGCACATAAAATTCCCGTGGCAAACCATCAGGGCCAGGGGATTTATTCGATGGCGAGCCAGAAATCAGTTCAAGGACTTCGTCTGGAGCAAAATCGTGTACGACCGCCGAGTTGTCCGCAGGAGTGACTGCGGTGGGCAGAGCACTCACTATATCGCCGCCGTCATCACCATATGTATCGCATTGCGAGTACAGATCCGTGAAGTACCGGTAAACTGCAGTAAGAATATCACTCTGTCGGGTCAAACGGAGTCCATCATCTGTGTCCAGCTCCCCGATAAAAGCTCGCTTGCGATGGGCACGATGTTTTATGAGGTGATACAGCGATGCAAGTTCGTCCTCTTGAAGTGATTTTGCTTTAGATCTGATCTTCAGACCTTCAAGCTGCGTTCGCTTTATGCCTATAAGCTTCGCCTTTATTTGTTTGATGGTCGTCAGCTGTGTGTTGGTTGGTGTCGTAGTCGCATACAACTCTCGCAGAACTGTTTGATAAAAATCAATCGTGCGTTTGACATCTTGCGCCCGTTGCCAACTGTAGTTTCTTAAGGATAATCGCATTTTCCGTTTGACCACAGCATTCCACCAGGCTATCTTGCTCGGATATCTGCAGCATTGCTTGAGACAATCCGCCCATGTCGTGGAGATGACATCTTGTAGCAAGGCATTGGCGAGAATAGAAACATTTAGGCTCCACGGAATCCTATGCCATTTAGTATGCTGTTTGGCCAGATTTATCGTGACACAGAGGGCGCAGTGGTCGGAGAAGCTAGCCGGAATGACATCGGCGTCCAGAACATGTTGGCAAATGTTCTCAGATATGAACAAACGGTCTAGACGGCTACATGCGGTGGTAGTCAGGTACGTGTACTTTAGCAGGGTAGGAAATTTTAGTTCCCACGCATCCTTCAGCTGTAGGTGACGCACCAGATCATGTAGTTCCCTACAGTAATTAAAGTTTGTCGATTGGTCTTTCCTGTGGATCACACAGTTGAAATCACCACTAATTATCAACTGGGTTGGGTTGCGGCGTAGCAAGTATATGATGTCTTGTTTAAAGAAGTTAGCTCTTTCTGATTTTAAGGTCGTTCCAGATGGAGCATAGATATTGACGAGGTTGACGTCAAAAATTTGGCAAGCTATGCCTCTACCGGAGTCCATCACTTCGATATTGCTCACTGGGATTCCATCTCGTGATAGATTGGCCGTACCTGTACCCCCGTCCGCCACGGCGTTTACGGTTGTTGCAAATCCTGATACATGAAAACTTAAGATAGACACTTCCTGTAACAGAACTATATCAGCTTCGGACTCATAGATAAACTGCCGTAGCATTGCTAATTTTAAATCTGTCCTAACTCTACTAATGTTCAGGGACAAAAACGTATTAGCTTGACTCATGATCGTCCGAGACTTGTGGGTGATGGGAAGCGTAGGAAGCCCAGTCCATCTCACCGTCGGACTTCGAACCTACATCCGCAGGTTTTGTACCAGTTTTTGCGCTGACTTTACTTTTTGAGTTACTTCCAGCCACGGAGTCCTTTGGTTTAACTTTATTTTGTCGTCGCAAAGTCGTCCGAAGTGTCATTGAAGACGGCGGAGTCGGCGAGTCATGACTATAAGCAGTATGTGAAAGTCCTTGCTTCGGAACGGGTGACGGCAAGTCCGAAGACGCGGCTTCAGTAGACTCACTGTGTTTGTTTGGAGCCGCACTGGCTGTTTGTATTCACCTGTCCGGGTCCTCGTGTTGTTTGGAAGCAGTTTCGAGGTGGCGGCTGTTTATGTTATGCTCCACACCGCGTGCTTCATCCGCCGTGTTTACGAGTTGCTGTTGATTGACTGCAGCCTCTTGTGTGTTGGCCACCTGCGGCGAGTCGGCAAGCGGTATCGGAACGGATTGCTGTAAACACTCGGCTGCACTCGTATTGACAGTTTCTGCGTCGGGCGGTTGAATGGGAATTTGGCGGGTCGTAACTGAGCCATCCGACACATGCGTGTCCTGTGTGGAGGCCCGTGGCTCCGCGTCATCGGTTTGATTTTTTACTACCTGGTCGCCGGAACCACTACCGTCACTTGTAGTACGTCGTCGTTTGTTACCGACAGTTAATGCAACGGGTTTTTGAGGCAAGGGTGGGAAGGTGCTATTACCGAGATCGTTGTCCTCTGACACAGATGCACTCGGTTGGGAGTCAGTCACAGAAGGCGTCTGATTTTGAGTTAGGACATCAGCCAATGTTAATCTCTGTCGTTGTTGTAGATTGTTTCGAAGTACGACAACTCGCCGTGGGCAATCCTCTCGTAAATGGCCACTCGTGTTACAGATAAAACAAGTGCCTACTTGCCCCTCGTAAATGACATGAGCCTTATAACCACAAACCATTATATAGGATGGGATATTGACTTTAACAGCCATGTCAACTGAGCGAACCCCACTATAACATTGGAGTTTGTGACGGCTCGACCATTTTTCGTTTCTAATCTGTCGGATGTCACCGTATTTGGCGAGGACATCTCTAAGAAAACAATTCTCAACCTCAGGTGGCAAATTGAACACTCGCACTTGTTTATACTCAATGTCAGCGTTAGTTATTGAAACTTGTACTCACCGACTGATCACGATGTCGGAACTCTGCTTTCCCACCAGTATTCACCAAAATTTTCTCCAGTTGTATCTGGTCTAAAAACTTCACAAAGAAACAGTATTCCGCCATGTCATAATATGCTGTGTGGACCTGATCGGATGTGATGCCAATAATATCTACTATCCAGTCATGGATTTCTAGAGAACTCGGTTGCACATTCCTGGAAGTATTCTCAAATGCAAAACACAGGGTATTCTTACGGGGGACACTGGGAGCCATAACTGCACCATATGAGCGGTCGGGACCGCTGTGAGTGAATTAAGAAGCTTGTGTACGACGGTAGTGAAGAAGCGCTGAGAATATCACAGGTCACAATCCAAGAATTATTATAAACACGGCTTGCGGCGCTACGACTACGCGGAAGTACCGACACGTCCGATCGCTGTCGCGTCCCAAGCGGAACTATAAAAAAATGTGTGTGAAATCTTATGGGACTTAACTGCTAAGGTCATCAGTCCCTAAGTTTACACACTACTTAATCTAAATTATCCTAAGGACAAACACACACACCCATGCCCGAGGGAGGACTCGAACCTCCGCCGGGACCAGCCCCATAGTCCATGACTGCAGCGCCCTCGACCGCTCGGTTAATCCTGCGCGGCATCAAAATGATTCAAGTTCATGAAAGTAATATGCGTAATTGAGGAAAACATTATTGGTAATTTAAAGGAAAATTTTTGTCCGAATTTTCATTGCCAAACTAAGAGAGTCAAATGGACGAATGGGGTATCAAATTGACCAACATAAGGTGAAGTTTGGCAAAAAATATTTAGCTGAAACTTCCTGGCAGATTAAAACTGTGTGCCCGACCGAGACACGAACTCGGGACCTTTGCCTTTCGCGGACAAGTGCTCTACCATCTGAGCTACCGAAGCACGACTCACGCCCGGTCCTCACAGCTTTGCTTCTGCCAGTATCTCGTCTCCTACCTTCCAAACTGGTTCGCAATGTCCGCAGGAGAGCTTCGGTAGCTCAGATGGTAGAGCACTTGTCCGCGAAAGGCAAAGGTCACGAGTTCGAGTCTCGGTCGGGCACAAGGTTTTAATCTGCCAGGAAGTTTCATATCAGCGCACACTCCGCTGCAGAGTGGAAATCTCATTCTGTAAATATTTAACTGCTTGAAAATAACCATAATAATTAAGAAAAACTTAATTACTGATTTGAGGGAAAAATACACAATGGTTTTTGGTCCAAATTTTCGTCGCAAAACAAAGAGTAGGAAACGGACAAATGAGATATCAAATAGACCAGCGTGAGGTCTAGTTTTGCAAAAATAATTTAATTGTTTAAAAATAATTAGGGTAATAAGAAAAAGTTAATTATTGGCAGTGGGAAAATGTTTTGTCCGAATTTCCATACCCAAACGAAGAATGGGAAATGGACAAATGAGGTATGAAATTGACCAGCTTGAGGTCTAATTTTTAAAATAAGATTTAACTGCTTGAAAGCGATCAAGTTAATTAAGAAAAATTTAGTTATTTGAGGAAAAATTGAAGTATTTCACGAATAGCTTGTAAATTAAGCATCAAAAAGTGCCTAGCTATTTTATGGATAAAAAGTTACATTGGAGTCATATTTAACCGTGAAAACAATTGAAAATAACAACTTGAAAAATACCGTCAAACGTTGTGTGGAATGATTTGTCTAAAAATAAGAAATAAAGTAGATTAGAGAAACATTTTACGTCTCTCTGAAAGATACCATAAAACATGTGCAGAAAATGAGGTACCGACTGAGAATTTAAAGTTCAGTGTTTAACTAAAGATTTTAAAGAGCAGTAGAGAATAGTTGTCTGGTCGGTTGGTGGATTATGTACACTGTGCAGTCTGCTATTGTGCGGCCTTGAGAGACTACTGCCATATGAAATCAAGTGGTAAAATGTTTTACCAATGAGCTACTACTGGTATGGATAGTCAAGCGGTTGAATGTTTTACCAACAGAGTTACAACTGCAAAGCAGATAATTAACCGTAACAGCAGGGATTATCGTGCATTAGTGACGTCAGGAAAACACTGAGCGAAATTCGCCAACAGATATCAACTAGTATCTGCTCGAGCATCATTCAAAGACGTGTCGAGTATTTCATTGGTCTATTTTATTTCTTACTTTCAGACAATTAATTCACAAAACATTTCAAAATTTTTTCATCTCTAACCTGTTTTGTTCCAGGAAACAAATCAAAATGTGCAGCATTCCAGGACGGAAAGGTATCTTATGAGGACTGTGAGACGGCTATGAGCTGCTGCTGCATCGCGTCCTACAGCTGGTGGTGACCTATCTGCCCTGAAGACGGGCTGGAGCCGAGGCACTTCCCTCACCTATGACTCAAATTCATTTATATGCTTATCTCTCCATGTCCAGTTGCAAATGGAAATCTTCAAGTGTTCCAGAAGGAAACTGTAAAAAAAATTAATTTAAGTCACGAATGCGTTTATACTAAACTTAAACGTCCACTTGTTTCCACAACGTCTCTTTTGGTGTCTGTCCACAACATTCTGTAATTAAACATCTGTCTGAGTCTAACATATTTCCTTTATCTGGTACAAGCTTATATACCTGCTGAACCATCAGGTGAGATGTGTTTACATGCGTTGATCAACAAATCATGATGACAGCGTGCTGGAAACTCATATTTAAACAAATAAAAATTTGTTACAGAAATTTTGACTTCAATGTTAGTAACATTCAGGTAATTTTATGTCCTTAAAAATCCGACAAAGTCAGATTTATAAAAGTCTATGTTTCTCTGTGTTTATTTTATTTTTTTTCATTTTTCAAAACGATACAAAACTCTGATACGCAAGTAACAGTCTTGACAAAAAAGTAAAGACAGTTATTTTTGTTAATGAGAAATATCGAGATCCAAAACCATGTTCAACTCAGTCCCAGTGCCACAACACAAAATCTTCATGTACAGTATTTAGTCAAATTCTGGTAACTATAAGTAAGTGTGTAACCAACAACAAATTATGACATCTTCATAGCAGTTGAACGTAAGGTGCCGGACTGGAAGCGATCTACATCCGCATCTACACGGATACTCTGCAAATCACATTTAAGTGCCTGGCAGAGGGTACATTGAACTACCTTCACAATTCTCTATTATTTCAATCTCGTATAGCAAACGGTAAGAACGAACACCTATATCTTCCAGTACGAGCTCTGATATCCCTTATTTTATCATAGTGATCGTTTCTTCCTATGTAGATCGGTGTCAACAAAATATTTTCGCATTTGGATGAGAAAGTTGGTGATGGAAATTTAGTGAGAAGATTCCGACGCAACGAAAAACGCCTTTGTTTTAATGATGTCCAACACAAATCCTGTATCATTTCAGTGACACTCTCTCCCTATTTCGCGATAATACATACGTGCTGCCCTTCTTTGAGCTTTTTCGAGGCACTCCGTCAATCTTACCTGGTAAGGATCCCACACTGTGCAACAGTATCCTGCAAGAGGACGGACAAGCGTAGTGCAGGCAGTCTCATTAGTAGATCTGTTACATTTTCTAAGTGTCCTGTAAATAAAACACAGTCTTTGATTAGCTCTCCCCACAAAATTTTCTATGCGTTCCTGCCAATTTAAGTTGTTCGTAATTGTAATTCCTAGGCATTTTGTTGAATTTATGGCCTTTAGATTTTACTGATTTATCGTGTAACCGAAGTTTAACGGATTCCTTTTAGCACTCATGTAGATGACCTCACACTTTTCGTCGTTTAGGGTCAACTGCCAATTTTCGCCCCATACAGATATCTACTTCTAAACCGTTTTTCAATTTGTTTTGATATTCTGATGACTTTATTAATCGATAAACGACAGCGTCATCTGCAAACAACCTAAGATGGCTGCTCAGATTGTCTCAGTGATGACGTTAACACACAGGATAAAATATTAGTCACATTAATACCAGGTATCATCATCTCTAGACCTAATAACGGCCTCAGTTCTGCGAGGAAGAGAGCAAACAGGTTACCTTCAGATACGCCACAATAAGCAGTTGAAGATGATGATGCCTTATGGCACCACCGTTTGGTGCAAGTCCTTTAGTTGGCCGCCACTTGGGTCAACAGCACCTGATTTCTCCCCAGATAGCCACCCGTCCAAGTATGAACCAGGCCTAATGTTACTTAGCTTTGGTGATTGGGCAGGAGTCGGTGTTACCAAAGTGGCAAGAGCGTTGTCACACATGTAGTTAATTCACTCACTGGTGATTGGATCCCATAGAGCTATCAGATTGTACGGATGTTGACTGCTACGTTTCATCCGCTGTTCCAAGTAAGTACAGTTATTTTCCATGGGCTTAAGATTGGATGACTCAGAGATCCAATGAAGATGTCATTGAGTTCGAGGTCGATCATCAGACCCAGAATGAAAGCGCACAGCTCCGTTAACTCTGATGTTGTCCACTTGGAAGATAAAAATGTCCACAGCATACTCATTGTGTAGATGTGGGAGAAATATCAACACTCAGTCAAGGGGAATATTGAAATAAACATCCTGTTCAATGTTCACAGTTCAAATGGTTCAAATAGCTCTGAGCACTATGGGACTTAACATCTGAGGTCATAAGTCGCCTAGAACTCAGAACTACTTAAACCTAACTAACCCAAGGACATCACACACATCCATGCCCGAGGCAGGATTCGAACCTGCGACCGTAGCGGTCTCGCGGTTCCAGACTGTAGCGCCTAGAACCACTCGGCCATCCCGGCCGGCAATGTTCACAGTAACCTGAATGAATGGGCCCAAGTCAGGGTACAAAAAACACCCCCAAAACATTACATAATCTCATCTGTCTTGAACTATAGCCTTCATACACTACAAATTAAATGCACCATTGAGCTGCTGGTGCACTTAACGTCTTCGTCACACCAAACTACACAGCTCTAGTCAGCTACTGTCCAGGTTCTGTATTTAATTTTTATGGATCACTGATATTTTTATTTATTCCCTTACTTGTACTCCTCCACAGCTCAGACGTTAGTGCGATGGACTCTCAAGTTGCGGATCCGGGTTTAATTCCCAGTACTGCCAGGGATTTTTCCTTGATGAGAGGACTGGACCGGGATGCATGCAGCCTTGTGACGACAACTGAGGAGCTACCTGACTGAGAGGCACTGGCTCCGACGTCAGAGCGTTGGCAACAGCAGCGTGTGTGGTGTACTGACTCCATGCCCCTCCAGACCATATCCGGTAATGAATGACTGAGGATCACCCAACGGTCAGTCGACTAACAATGGTCTTCATTGGCTCACCGTGGGATTTCCTTTATTTTTCCTCATTCGTTTCTCTCATTGGCCATTCTAAAAAGTCTAAATAAATTAGTAGAAAGTATTTCTTAACTTTTTTAACTAGGCAGTGTCCAAGATGCAATTTATAAATATTTGTAGTCAGAAAAACACATAATTAAATTACATACACTGATCGGCCAGAACATTATGACCACTGACCTGCTAAAGATATAAACCTGTCCAGGCGATAGCATCATCACCTGGTGAGGAATGACGGCTAGTCAGACAAACACATGGTGCATGTAGTATCAGTGAGCGTGCTGCCCATGTGTAGAATAAGGAAGGTGCGCAATCTATCTGAGTTTGTCCAAGGGCAGATCATGATGGCCCAGAGGCTCCGCTCGAGCATTTCGAGAGCTACATGATTTACCAGGACTTCGAGGGATACTATGGTAAGTGTCCTCAATATGTGGCGAAACCAAGGTGAAACCACATCCACCAACAGGCGTTACACTTCGTAGGCTGGGCTAGGCGGCGAACTGTGGCAGAACTAATATCAGACTTTAATGCTGGGCAGAGTACAAGTGTGAGTGAACACACAGTGTACCAAACACTCATAATTATGGGCCTCCAAAGCCAACGACCCATGCATGTGCAAGTGTTAACACCACGACATCGGAAACTACAATTGAAATGGGTACTGTAAATGGTCCGCCTAAGTCGTTGATATCTCTAGTTGCTGTAATCGCACTATTTCACTCCCATTTACGGAGCTTGTTAGCACTTGATGTTAGGTTGGCGCCATTACAATGCATTGTAGTAATCGCTGCTGCTTGCTGGATCGCTGCTGTGTCTCGATGCTGATGCTGGCTCTAAATCTGGTTGTCTAGGGTTAAAAACATGAGGTCCCGTGTTTTTCATGTGCTTTTGATGATAAAGAACAAACGAAACCAACACATATGTAAACATCAAATATTTATTACTTTGGTGGCAATCTTAATTCCACTGTCCACCAAAGACCATAACACAACACAAAGTAGTACTTCCTTTACATGTTCTTTGCATTGTTTTTCCATCCCAAACAATAACACAGAAACACACTTCACCAAAGTGACATTCCGACTGCCCCCTTCGACTGCTCCGACTGTTTTTTCGACCCTTCTCGCTGCTTGTATTTATAACATTGTCAAAGAACTACTAAAAAGAGATATAGTTTATGAGTCACATGTACATCTGTTATCATAATTTGTGCAGAAAAGTTATTAATTTGCATCGAGTGACATAATTTAACACGTTATTAAAATGACAGACAGATTTGTTGACTTGACAGAATAATTCTTTGTTACAAAAAGGCTGTTTTTTAGAAGTTTGTCAATTGACTTCTCTAATTTGCATAAATAAGTAAGTAACATGAATTATGAAGAATTACATTGGTTTTCGTCTAAAATAGGATTGATTACGTGAATACTGAGTGAAAACGCTCCTAGTGAACAAATAGGTTTCACTGGGTGATTTTTATTTAAGGAGATCCAAAATACCTAAGTTGGCCACTATTTTTCGTACTTCATATTAATTATTTAAGATGAACTTAGTGTTTTTACATGATGACATTTGCTGTATCAGTGATCAAGTGATATAAACTTTTGTGTGGGTCAGTTATTCAGTATAATTTAATGGGTTGACTGTTTATGGAGACATGTTATGCAATCATTGTTAACATACACATTAACTTTTCTATAATCATAAATACTCATTAAACTGGTTGAATTTGGAAGGGATCGCATACTTCATTAAAGTAAAGCCTTTAATATGTTCCGTTACAATACCCCCCTCGGGTAATATCATTTACAGAATGTTAATGATATTAGATGACTAGGACAAATGTGTCAATTACTATGCATAATGTGTATGTATACAACGACCATTACACCGTTTCAAAATGACTTTTTCCTGCAAATATTTTAGTTGTGTTGTTTCAAATGCACTTTGTGTTATGGCTCTCAGTATGACAGCATCATAAAAATATTTAGTAATATATGAAAGTAAAAAAAATGTTAATCTTTGCTCCCAGTGAGCCACATGAAAAATGATCAAAAACAGACACAAATATATCACATGTGATTTTTAAGATATATAAAAAATATATGTAAATTATTTCAAAGTCGGTTCTCATTGAGTCACATTGAAACACTAGAGAAGTCACATGTATGAATATAGTATGCATTTAAAAAAAAAAGAAAATATTTAGCAAACTTGTCTCCCATTGAGACACATAGTCAAGACAGTACAAGAACATATTAATACTAAAATTGGACACTTAAATGGGTCACAACATAACACAAACATCAAACTTGGTGAACATCTGATTAGCTGTAGAAAATTGTACACAATTCTTATGCCTAAAAAAGAATAGTAACAAAATGATGGGTCTTGCACAACAATTTTTTCATTGTCTTTTATATTTGGTGCAAGTATGTCCCATATTCAACAATACAAAAAGAAAGTAATAAATGTTTGTCACCTTCATGCCCATTGCAAGTAAAGAAGATATCACAATATTTAATATTCAATAGCGACAATAAAAATATAAAAACATTGTCTCAGATATGTGGAACTTTTCCAGGGTCTGTAGTGGTAGTTGCTATTTGACACACCCAGTAAAAATCTTTGCTGGTAAAACACTTTACGGAAAATGGGTAAGTAACTGTATTCAAACAGGGAAATGTGCTTAATCATGTTTGTATGGTTTCAATTCAGTGATGTTTCTAAATCCAAAAAACCTTCTTGATCTGGGAAAGATAAGTCTATAAGCATTAGGATGTGGGCTTTCTTTTATTTCAAATGGACAAATGTCAATGTTTACTTTAACATATAATACATCATTTTCAATTTCTTTAGTTCCTAAGTCTAATGTCTCTTTCCTACACTTAGACACATCCCTCTCTGTTTGCAAAGCATTGACATTTAAACATAAACCTTTGTTTTCATCTGTTCCTCTTAACACTGTGTTGCCACTCAACAAATTATTGTTTTCACCCCATTTTTTATAAAGTCCACTACGGATTCTTATCCACCATATAGGATACAAGGTTGCACTTACCTTTGCTAATTCTTTCCAAAAGGCATCTTTGTTTATACAGTTTCCATAGTTGTTCCACAAAACTTCTAAAAACTTTTCCCCTTTTCCTTGAAAACACACATTTACATTCCATCCCTTTATATTTTCTTTAATATTATTATTATTATCATTCTCATAGATTAGCGTTTCATAGTTCCCAATAGGCAATAGCTTGTCCTCAGATACACATTCCCTAGTCTGCATTTCACTTAAATTAACCTCATTATTACCCATGTTTGTCACATCACTTACCTTTATCTCATCATCACTTTTCAATTCTACAAATACTTTTATTTCTTCCTCCACACTCTCATCAATAACATTACTTGATTTAGGATCATCATTTAAATGTCCCTCTATTACTTCTTCCTCCTGCTCCACAACAACCCCATCTTCAGTTTCCCCCCTATGTATCTGAATCTCAGCAATTGAGTCTTTGGCTCCATTAAACACTTCGTCATCCCCCTTCTTATCAAATAAACCCCCCAAAATAGATTCTATTTGTGGTGTGTCTGACTTGTTATTAACACCAGTATCTTTTTCAGCCCAACTATGGAACTCTGCAATACTTTCAACTTCTGCACTTTCACTAACTACCTGTGCTTGAACACTGTTTTTATTAACTGTATCACTTTTACTCATAGTATCCCAAAACCTTTTATTAAATTCTAATTTATTCATTCTAACAACATCAGTATTTTCATGGTATTTACTCTTTACATTGTATCCTCTCCTTTTCCAGTTTCGGTTATGTGTTGTCCTGTCATAATATTGTCTAGCCCCAAAACTACGGACATCTAGTGGGACTGTCCACCGTTTCCCGGCTGGTTCCCTCGGTCTGTCTGCTTGTAGTTGTCATTTTGTTCACTAGTTTCAAGAAACCCCCTTCTATCTGATTCTCTTCCCCAATACCTATTTCTATCATTCCTGTTATCTCTCCTCCATCCTCCCTCCTGTGTATTGTTTCTGAAATCATTTTCATATCTCCTATCTCCCCTATTTGGAGCATTATTTCCAGAATTTTCAAAGTTTCTCCTCCCATAATAATCTCTATTTACATTCCTGTTCCACCCCCCATACTGGTTGTTGCCAGAGCCAAAACTTTGGTTACTTTCTCTTTCCAAGGCCCTATCTAATCTATCTACAAATTTCAGGAACTCTTCCATTGAATCGTCTGGTCCATGGACCAATTCCCACTGCAGTCTCTCTGGTAATCTTCTTTTTAAAACATCAATTTGTGTCATAATATCAAAAGAGTTATTCAAGTGAGCAAGTTTTTTCAATTGATCTCTGCAAAATTTTTGCATTCCCCCTACTTTCCCTCTATACACTGGTCCATTTAGAAATTCTGACTTTAATCTGGCTTGTATGGATTGTGACCAAAATTTGCAAATAAATTTAGCTTCAAACGCTTCAAAAGTATTCCAAGAATCATTATTCTCATTTGCCCAGGATAGGGCCTCCCCTTCTAGAAACCGTTTAACTAACTTAATTTTTATGTTATCTGACATTCCTACAACAAACATATCTTTACATTGGTGAATAAAGTCAATAGGGTGCAGATTTTCACCAGGAAAGCATTTCACATGGATGTGTCCATACATTGTATTTTGATTGTAAAATATTTGTTTTGACATCAATGCATCTTCCAATTGTGTATATTTAGTGTGTATATTTTCTACTTTTGTATCTACATTAGTGGTATACAGGTTGTATTGTTGTTTCAGGTTTTCTGATGTTTTGTCTATTCTCTGATCTAATCTTTTAGCTTCAGTATCTACTCTGTTGTAGATGACAGCAATGCTGTCTGTGTTCGCTTGTATGTTTTCATTTAAACTTTCAACTTTAACTTGAAATTCTTTTCTGAAGTGTATCAACTGTTCGCTAGTGTTCTTACTGAGGGTAGTTTTAATTTCCTCACACTTCTCATTGAGATGAGTACTTAATAGATCAAAATCCAAACTTAACTTATCCAGTCTATCTGTGTTTTCTTTAAGCTTCAAACTTACTTGTTCATTTGATTGTTTAAAATCCAAACGTACTTGTTCACTTGATTGTTTAAGTTGCGAGCTTATTTGAGTTGCAAACCCTGCTAGCCACTCTGTTAAGTTTAATTGTTCACCACCCCCTGGTTCAATTTTTACATTTCCTACGATCTCATCCCTCTCAGGTAGAGACATGTTAACAATTAATTATTTTAAATGACAACAACAACAAAATACCTTGCTTTATGTCTATGCTATGATGTCGTGATCGGTGTTCTTGTTGGCTTTCTTCACTTATATTCGGTTTTATCGAAGCTGAAGTCTTGATTGATGAATTCCATTGACATAATCCAGACGTTAATCTTCCGAGCGGTGTGATGATAGTTTTTCGTAGTCGCACAAACACACTTTATTTATTTATTTATTTTTGACATATTTTCACTGTTGCCACACTGCACAAATAAACTTTTTTGGAATGCTAAGCACTTACGAAATTTATCGCTGCACTATTATCATCGATGCACTTAAAGATCCCGGACGAGCCCCCACTTTTGTAAATGGTCCGCCTAAGTCGTTGATATCTCTAGTTGCTGTAATCGCACTATTTCACTCCCATTTACGGAGCTTGTTAGCACTTGATGTTAGGTTGGCGCCATTACAATGCATTGTAGTAATCGCTGCTGCTTGCTGGATCGCTGCTGTGTCTCGATGCTGATGCTGGCTCTAAATCTGGTTGTCTAGGGTTAAAAACATGAGGTCCCGTGTTTTTCATGTGCTTTTGATGATAAAGAACAAACGAAACCAACACATATGTAAACATCAAATATTTATTACTTTGGTGGCAATCTTAATTCCACTGTCCACCAAAGACCATAACACAACACAAAGTAGTACTTCCTTTACATGTTCTTTGCATTGTTTTTCCATCCCAAACAATAACACAGAAACACACTTCACCAAAGTGACATTCCGACTGCCCCCTTCGACTGCTCCGACTGTTTTTTCGACCCTTCTCGCTGCTTGTATTTATAACATTGTCAAAGAACTACTAAAAAGAGATATAGTTTATGAGTCACATGTACATCTGTTATCATAATTTGTGCAGAAAAGTTATTAATTTGCATCGAGTGACATAATTTAACATGTTATTAAAATGACAGACAGATTTGTTGACTTGACAGAATAATTCTTTGTTACAAAAAGGCTGTTTTTTAGAAGTTTGTCAATTGACTTCTCTAATTTGCATAAATAAGTAAGTAACATGAATTATGAAGAATTACATTGGTTTTCGTCTAAAATAGGATTGATTACGTGAATACTGAGTGAAAACGCTCCTAGTGAACAAATAGGTTTCACTGGGTGATTTTTATTTAAGGAGATCCAAAATACCTAAGTTGGCCACTATTTTTCGTACTTCATATTAATTATTTAAGATGAACTTAGTGTTTTTACATGATGACATTTGCTGTATCAGTGATCAAGTGATATAAACTTTTGTGTGGGTCAGTTATTCAGTATAATTTAATGGGTTGACTGTTTATGGAGACATGTTATGCAATCATTGTTAACATACACATTAACTTTTCTATAATCATAAATACTCATTAAACTGGTTGAATTTGGAAGGGATCGCATACTTCATTAAAGTAAAGCCTTTAATATGTTCCGTTACAATACCCCCCTTGGGTAATATCATTTACAGAATGTTAATGATATTAGATGACTAGGACAAATGTGTCAATTACTATGCATAATGTGTATGTATACAACGACCATTACACCGTTTCAAAATGACTTTTTCCTGCAAATATTTTAGTTGTGTTGTTTCAAATGCACTTTGTGTTATGGCTCTCAGTATGACAGCATCATAAAAATATTTAGTAATATATGAAAGTAAAAAAAATGTTAATCTTTGCTCCCAGTGAGCCACATGAAAAATGATCAAAAACAGACACAAATATATCACATGTGATTTTTAAGATATATAAAAAATATATGTAAATTATTTCAAAGTCGGTTCTCATTGAGTCACATTGAAACACTAGAGAAGTCACATGTATGAATATAGTATGCATTTAAAAAAAAAAGAAAATATTTAGCAAACTTGTCTCCCATTGAGACACATAGTCAAGACAGTACAAGAACATATTAATACTAAAATTGGACACTTAAATGGGTCACAACATAACACAAACATCAAACTTGGTGAACATCTGATTAGCTGTAGAAAATTGTACACAATTCTTATGCCTAAAAAAGAATAGTAACAAAATGATGGGTCTTGCACAACAATTTTTTCATTGTCTTTTATATTTGGTGCAAGTATGTCCCATATTCAACAATACAAAAAGAAAGTAATAAATGTTTGTCACCTTCATGCCCATTGCAAGTAAAGAAGATATCACAATATTTAATATTCAATAGTGACAATAAAAATATAAAAACATTGTCTCAGATATGTGGAACTTTTCCAGGGTCTGTAGTGGTAGTTGCTATTTGACACACCCAGTAAAAATCTTTGCTGGTAAAACACTTTACGGAAAATGGGTAAGTAACTGTATTCAAACAGGGAAATGTGCTTAATCATGTTTGTATGGTTTCAATTCAGTGATGTTTCTAAATCCAAAAAACCTTCTTGATCTGGGAAAGATAAGTCTATAAGCATTAGGATGTGGGCTTTCTTTTATTTCAAATGGACAAATGTCAATGTTTACTTTAACATATAATACATCATTTTCAATTTCTTTAGTTCCTAAGTCTAATGTCTCTTTCCTACACTTAGACACATCCCTCTCTGTTTGCAAAGCATTGACATTTAAACATAAACCTTTGTTTTCATCTGTTCCTCTTAACACTGTGTTGCCACTCAACAAATTATTGTTTTCACCCCATTTTTTATAAAGTCCACTACGGATTCTTATCCACCATATAGGATACAAGGTTGCACTTACCTTTGCTAATTCTTTCCAAAAGGCATCTTTGTTTATACAGTTTCCATAGTTGTTCCACAAAACTTCTAAAAACTTTTCCCCTTTTCCTTGAAAACACACATTTACATTCCATCCCTTTATATTTTCTTTAATATTATTATTATTATCATTCTCATAGATTAGCGTTTCATAGTTCCCAATAGGCAATAGCTTGTCCTCAGATACACATTCCCTAGTCTGCATTTCACTTAAATTAACCTCATTATTACCCATGTTTGTCACATCACTTACCTTTATCTCATCATCACTTTTCAATTCTACAAATACTTTTATTTCTTCCTCCACACTCTCATCAATAACATTACTTGATTTAGGATCATCATTTAAATGTCCCTCTATTACTTCTTCCTCCTGCTCCACAACAACCCCATCTTCAGTTTCCCCCCTATGTATCTGAATCTCAGCAATTGAGTCTTTGGCTCCATTAAACACTTCGTCATCCCCCTTCTTATCAAATAAACCCCCCAAAATAGATTCTATTTGTGGTGTGTCTGACTTGTTATTAACACCAGTATCTTTTTCAGCCCAACTATGGAACTCTGCAATACTTTCAACTTCTGCACTTTCACTAACTACCTGTGCTTGAACACTGTTTTTATTAACTGTATCACTTTTACTCATAGTATCCCAAAACCTTTTATTAAATTCTAATTTATTCATTCTAACAACATCAGTATTTTCATGGTATTTACTCTTTACATTGTATCCTCTCCTTTTCCAGTTTCGGTTATGTGTTGTCCTGTCATAATATTGTCTAGCCCCAAAACTACGGACATCTAGTGGGACTGTCCACCGTTTCCCGGCTGGTTCCCTCGGTCTGTCTGCTTGTAGTTGTCATTTTGTTCACTAGTTTCAAGAAACCCCCTTCTATCTGATTCTCTTCCCCAATACCTATTTCTATCATTCCTGTTATCTCTCCTCCATCCTCCCTCCTGTGTGTTGTTTCTGAAATCATTTTCATATCTCCTATCTCCCCTATTTGGAGCATTATTTCCAGAATTTTCAAAGTTTCTCCTCCCATAATAATCTCTATTTACATTCCTGTTCCACCCCCCCATACTGGTTGTTGCCAGAGCCAAAACTTTGGTTACTTTCTCTTTCCAAGGCCCTATCTAATCTATCTACAAATTTCAGGAACTCTTCCATTGAATCGTCTGGTCCATGGACCAATTCCCACTGCAGTCTCTCTGGTAATCTTCTTTTTAAAACATCAATTTGTGTCATAATATCAAAAGAGTTATTCAAGTGAGCAAGTTTTTTCAATTGATCTCTGCAAAATTTTTGCATTCCCCCTACTTTCCCTCTATACACTGGTCCATTTAGAAATTCTGACTTTAATCTGGCTTGTATGGATTGTGACCAAAATTTGCAAATAAATTTAGCTTCAAACGCTTCAAAAGTATTCCAAGAATCATTATTCTCATTTGCCCAGGATAGGGCCTCCCCTTCTAGAAACCGTTTAACTAACTTAATTTTTATGTTATCTGACATTCCTACAACAAACATATCTTTACATTGGTGAATAAAGTCAATAGGGTGCAGATTTTCACCAGGAAAGCATTTCACATGGATGTGTCCATACATTGTATTTTGATTGTAAAATATTTGTTTTGACATCAATGCATCTTCCAATTGTGTATATTTAGTGTGTATATTTTCTACTTTTGTATCTACATTAGTGGTATACAGGTTGTATTGTTGTTTCAGGTTTTCTGATGTTTTGTCTATTCTCTGATCTAATCTTTTAGCTTCAGTATCTACTCTGTTGTAGATGACAGCAATGCTGTCTGTGTTCGCTTGTATGTTTTCATTTAAACTTTCAACTTTAACTTGAAATTCTTTTCTGAAGTGTATCAACTGTTCGCTAGTGTTCTTACTGAGGGTAGTTTTAATTTCCTCACACTTCTCATTGAGATGAGTACTTAATAGATCAAAATCCAAACTTAACTTATCCAGTCTATCTGTGTTTTCTTTAAGCTTCAAACTTACTTGTTCATTTGATTGTTTAAAATCCAAACGTACTTGTTCACTTGATTGTTTAAGTTGCGAGCTTATTTGAGTTGCAAACCCTGCTAGCCACTCTGTTAAGTTTAATTGTTCACCACCCCCTGGTTCAATTTTTACATTTCCTATGATCTCATCCCTCTCAGGTAGAGACATGTTAACAATTAATTATTTTAAATGACAACAACAACAAAATACCTTGCTTTATGTCTATGCTATGATGTCGTGATCGGTGTTCTTGTTGGCTTTCTTCACTTATATTCGGTTTTATCGAAGCTGAAGTCTTGATTGATGAATTCCATTGACATAATCCAGACGTTAATCTTCCGAGCGGTGTGATGATAGTTTTTCGTAGTCGCACAAACACACTTTATTTATTTATTTATTTTTGACATATTTTCACTGTTGCCACACTGCACAAATAAACTTTTTTGGAATGCTAAGCACTTACGAAATTTATCGCTGCACTATTATCATCGATGCACTTAAAGATCCCGGACGAGCCCCCACTTTTGTAAATGGTCCGCCTAAGTCGTTGATATCTCTAGTTGCTGTAATCGCACTATTTCACTCCCATTTACGGAGCTTGTTAGCACTTGATGTTAGGTTGGCGCCATTACAATGCATTGTAGTAATCGCTGCTGCTTGCTGGATCGCTGCTGTGTCTCGATGCTGATGCTGGCTCTAAATCTGGTTGTCTAGGGTTAAAAACATGAGGTCCCGTGTTTTTCATGTGCTTTTGATGATAAAGAACAAACGAAACCAACACATATGTAAACATCAAATATTTATTACTTTGGTGGCAATCTTAATTCCACTGTCCACCAAAGACCATAACACAACACAAAGTAGTACTTCCTTTACATGTTCTTTGCATTGTTTTTCCATCCCAAACAATAACACAGAAACACACTTCACCAAAGTGACATTCCGACTGCCCCCTTCGACTGCTCCGACTGTTTTTTCGACCCTTCTCGCTGCTTGTATTTATAACATTGTCAAAGAACTACTAAAAAGAGATATAGTTTATGAGTCACATGTACATCTGTTATCATAATTTGTGCAGAAAAGTTATTAATTTGCATCGAGTGACATAATTTAACATGTTATTAAAATGACAGACAGATTTGTTGACTTGACAGAATAATTCTTTGTTACAAAAAGGCTGTTTTTTAGAAGTTTGTCAATTGACTTCTCTAATTTGCATAAATAAGTAAGTAACATGAATTATGAAGAATTACATTGGTTTTCGTCTAAAATAGGATTGATTACGTGAATACTGAGTGAAAACGCTCCTAGTGAACAAATAGGTTTCACTGGGTGATTTTTATTTAAGGAGATCCAAAATACCTAAGTTGGCCACTATTTTTCGTACTTCATATTAATTATTTAAGATGAACTTAGTGTTTTTACATGATGACATTTGCTGTATCAGTGATCAAGTGATATAAACTTTTGTGTGGGTCAGTTATTCAGTATAATTTAATGGGTTGACTGTTTATGGAGACATGTTATGCAATCATTGTTAACATACACAATAACTTTTCTATAATCATAAATACTCATTAAACTGGTTGAATTTGGAAGGGATCGCATACTTCATTAAAGTAAAGCCTTTAATATGTTCCGTTACAGTACGCAGTACTGGACATGGGCGCAGTGGCAGAGCTTTGCATAGCCAGGTGAATCTCGATACCTTCTTCATCATGCCGATGGTAGGGCGCGAATCCGTCGTCTTTCAAAGGAACGGCTCCTTGAAGCCTGTACTGCGGGACAGAGACAAGCTGGCGGCGGCTCCATTATGCTCTGAGGAACACTCACATGGGCATCCATGGGTCCAGTGAAACTCGTGCAAGACATTATGACGGCCAAGGAGTATGGTACACTGGTTGCAGACCACGTACACCCCTTTATTGTGATAATGATTCCCGACAGCAGTGGTAGTTTTCATCAAGATAATGAGTTGTTCAAATGGTTCAAATGGCTCTGAGCACTATGCGACTTAACTTCTGAGGTCATCAGTCCCCTAGAACTTAGAACTACTTAAACCTAACCAACCTAAGGACATCACACATATCCATGCCCGAAGCAGGGTTCGAACCTGCGATCGTAGCGGCGCGCGGTTCCAGACTGTAGCGCCTAATGAGCTGTCACATGGCCAGCAGTGTGCTGGAGTGGTTGGAAGAACACAGTGGCGAGTTCCAATTGATATGCTGTCCCCTCCTCCCCCCCCCCCCCCAACTCTCAAGATTTGAACCTGATCTAAAACATCTAGGATGTGATTGAACATGGCGTCAGAGCTCATCGCCCCATACCAGGAATTTACGGGAGTTACGCAGCTTGTGAGTTTAAATGTGGTGCCAACTGCCTCCAGCGACATATTGAAGCCTCATTGCCACTGTTATCCATGCCAAAGGTGGAAATACTGGCTGGTAGCTACGTGGTCATAATGTTCTGTCTGATCAGCGTAAGTGCAAATATGAAAGCTGCAAGTTTGTCCGCAGCTCGTGGTCGTGCGGTAGCGTTCTCGCTTCCCGCGCCCGGGTTCCGGGGTTCGATTCCCGGCGGGGTTATGGATTTTTTCTGCCTCGTGATGACTGGCTGTTGTGTGCTGTCCTCAGGTTAGTTAGGTTTAAGTAGTTCCAAGTTCTAGGGGACTGATGACCATAGATGTTAAGTCCCATAGTACTCAGAGCCATTTGAAAGCTGCACCTGATTTTGTGTTCATACATTTCCAAGTTTCTGTGTTGTTTGGCCCATTGAAGCCATGCAGTGTTTGTGTTGCTATGAGAAACATCCTTTAGCAAGCTACCTGACTCTAAATGCCCATTGCATGCAGTGCCCTTCGCTATGTTCTCTCAGAAACTGGTTAAGATCTGAGAGAAAAGCGAAGCACTTAGAAAGGCAATGGAATGCACGGGTTAAGAGGGTAGGTGATGTTATTTCAGTAACTACAAAATCGCGTCATTTTACACAGAACGGCAGTATGAGATCACTTATCAGTATTATGTTGCACCCACTCTGGCCTGGATGCATGCCATAAAGCTGTTGTATCCTCTCATCGAGCAAGATGGCAAACAACTAGGGGTGGGGGGGGGGGGAGGAGATGGGGGAAAGGGCAGTGTACCTGGTTCAAAAAAATGGTTCAAATGGCTCTGAGCACTATGGGACTTAACATCTGAGGTCATCTGTCCCCTAGAACTTAGAACTACTTGAACCTAACTTACCTAAGGACATCACACACATCCATACCCGAGGCAGGATTCGAACCTGCGACCGCTCGGCCACTCTGGCCGGCAGTATATCTGGTCCTTGATGATACTGGCACTGGGACAGGGTTGATGTCCAAGATTATTACAAACATGTTCTGTTGGGGATAGGTCTGGGGATGTTGCTGCCCAAGGGAGTATCTGAAAACCAAAAAGACAGTTCATTAAGACACATGCCCTGTGTGGACGAGCATTGTCGTGTTAAAGTGGTATCACAATACTGTCACATGAGAGGTAACGCATGAGGACACAGGATGTCTGTGACGTACTATTGTGTCATCAAAGCTACCTCTATCACTACCAACCGTGACCTATATGAAGGCTCCCCACAATATGACACCAAGAGTAACACCGTTGTGCTTCTTCAAAATATTGGAAAAATGGGACCTCTCCCAAGGTCGCCGCCATAATCACCGACGATGATCATCCAGGGTAGTGCAGAACCACGACTGGAGGTTGTGCAGATGTGGACTCACTTTTGCAAAGATTCTATAAAATATAAAATATTCTTCTTGTTAATAGAAAAAGATAACAAAACAGTACTTAATTTACAGCCCAATGCAGTTTTTGGATCAACAGAAGAATAACAATATCAAATACCTTAGCACAATGAAAACAAAATTCAAATCCACTTTACCCCAACAGAATGAATCTTGTCAATAATACACTCATGGACAAAACATTTCAACACGAAGAAGGAGTTGTGCGCCATAAACGGAAGTTGATAGACATGTTTCAACATCTAAAATATGATATCTGTTCAGGTTTCGCACCAGTCGCTTAAGAGTGAGACTTTGAGATTGGACGTGATGAGCTGATGTTAGTCAAGAATGCCTTTGAGTCGATAAAGATACCATTATCAGCACTTCATTCAGTTTTCATGTGCAACATGGCTACGAGAAGCTGCATGTTCCTTCTGCTACAATGCAGAAATATTTGGCAGGAAATTAGCCACTGTTGGCTGTTGGCAGTGGTGGTCAAGAGAATTTACGGTCACTTGAAGACTGGGCTCCAGACGGCCGTGCGGTACTACCTGTAGAATGATGATGATGTTTGGTTTGTGAGGTGCTCAAATACGCAATCATCAGCGCCCGTACAAAGTCCCAAATTTTTACACAGTCCGATGCTTACTCAGTCCAATCAAGCCACTGTGACGAATGAAGGTGATGACGATGATATGATGAGGACAACACGAACACCCAGTCCCCGGCCGGGAATCGAACCAGAGACCGCGTGATCCTGAGGTAGCAACACTGGTCAGCAGACCACGAGCTGTGTACTACCCTGTAGGAAGATCATCGTGTTGGGGTATGGCTCTGGTGCATTGTATTGCATTTGAGCAGACTTGACACTACAGTGACACAACAAACTGTTACAAATTGGTTACTTCAAGGACAGCTCCAATACAGACTCGCTGTAGCGTGCATTCCACTGTTTGCGATTTTAGTGGTGTCAAGTGAGAGATCACTGATCGGCGGGGGAAGGGGGGGGGGGACTACAGCGATTTCTGATGAAAGCTGGTTCTGCTTTGATGCCAGCGACGGGCGTGTGTTGACCAGGTGGAGGCCAGTTAGTCTGCAACCAACCTGTATGCGTGATAGAGACACTGGACCTACACCTGATGTTATGGTCTGGGATGTTATTTCTTATGACAACAAGGGCACCCTGATTGCAAATTTGTACAGAAATCTAGTGATTCGACGTGTGGTGCTGTCATTCCTTGAACAGCATTCAAGGGGGTGTTTTGCAACTGGATAACACTCGCCCAAGTACTGCTGTGGTAACCCAACGTGTACCACAGAATATCGAGAAGTTACCTTGACCTGTTCGATCAACAGATCTGTCTCAAATCGAGCACTTTTGGGACATCATCAGACGACAACTCCAGTGTCATCCACAAACAGTATTAACCGTCCCTGTATTGACCAACCTAAGCATGTAACTCCATCCCACAAACTGACATCCAGCATCTGTACAACAAAACGCATGCACGTGTGAATGCTTGCATTCAACATTCTGGCAGTTACACTGGTTATTTATGAACCAGCATTTCACATTTGCAATGGCTCATCTCGCACTTAACATTAACCTGTGATCTTGCAATGTTAATCACTTAAATACACTACTGGCATTAAAACTGCTACACCAAGAAGAAATGCAGATGATCAACTGGTATTCATTGGACAAAAATGTTATACCAGAACTGACATGTGATTACATTTTCACGCAATTTGAGTGAATAGATCCTGAGAAATCAGTACCCAGAACAACCACATCTGGCCGTAATAACGTCCTTGAAACGCCTGGGCATTGAGACAAACAGAGCTTGGATGGTGTGTACAGTTACAGCTGCCCATGCAGCTTCAACACGATACGACAGTTCATCAAGAGTAGTGACTGGCGTATTGTGACGAGCCAGTTGCTCGGCCACCATTGACCAGACGTTTTCAATTGGTAAGAGATCTGGAGAATGTGCTGGCCAGGGTAGCGGTCGAACATTTTCTGTATCCAGAAAGGCCCCTACAGGACCTACAACATTCGGTCGTGCATTATCCTGCTGAAATGTAGGGTTTCGCAGGGATCGAATGAAGGGTAGAGCCACGGGTCGTAACACATCTGAAATGTAACGTCCACTGTTCAAAGTGCCGTCAATGCGAACAAAAGGTGACCTAGACGTGTAACCAATGGCACCCCAAACCATCACGCCGGGTGATACGCCAGTATGGCGATGACGAATACACGCTTCCAATGTGCGTTCACCGCGATGTCGCCGAACACGGATGCGACCATCATGATGCTGTAAACAGAACCTGTATTCATCCGAAAAAAATGACGTTTTACCATTCGTGCACCCAGGTTCGTCGTTGAGTACACCATCGAAGGCGCTCCTGGCTGTGATGCAGCGTCAAGGGTAACCGCAGCCACGGTATCCGAGCTGATAGTCCATGCTGCTGGAAACGTCGTTCGTGCAGATGGTTGTTGTCTTGCAAACGTCCCCATCTGTTGACTCAGGGATCGAGACGTGGGTGCACGATCCGCTACAGCCATGCGGATAAGATGGCTGTCATGTCGACTGCTAGTGATACGACGCCGTTGGGATCCAGCACGGCGTTCCGTATTACCCTCCTGAACCCACCGATTCCATATTCTGCTAACAGTCATTGGATCTCGACCAACGCGAGCAGCAATGTCGCGATACGATAAACCGCAATCGCGATAGGCTACGATCCGACCTTTATCAAAGTCGGAAACGTGATGGTACGCACTTCTCCTCCTTACACGAGACATCACAACAACGTTTCACCAGGCAACGCCGGCCAACTGCTGTTTGTGTATGAGAAATCGGTTGAAAACTTTCCTCATGTCATCACGTTGTAGGTGTCGCCACCGGCGCCAACCTTGTGTGAATGCTCTGGAAAGCTAATCATTTGCATATCACAGCATCTCCTTCCTGTCTGTTAAATTTCGCGTCTGTAGCACGTCATCTTCGTGGTGTAGCAATTTTAATGGCCAATAGTGTACGTTATCCAGACAAATGTATTCCCGAAATTTCATTACTCTACATTAATTACTTTTTGGTGTTGAGATCTTTTTCTGTCACTGCCGTTTACAGTAACAGTTCACAGTGTCTGACGCAAGGTCACATGCAGAAATATATTTTAAAAAATTACTTCTGCAGTTAAGTGCAGGATAACAAACCAGATGGCAACTCTGATTTAATTAAGGCTGCTTACTTCAGCAATCAACTAAGCATAGGTATATGACCACTCATATCACCAACTACTCATTAAAGAAAAGCTACTAGCAACTATTATTGGAGCACCTTCACAAATTTTCTCAATACAATTTTCTGTACAATATGACATACAATACAGATAACTCATACAGGGTAAAATAATAAGATGATTTTCGTTCGAATGGCGTAATTTCAATCATGCTCACAGTGTGATAGTAACATGATCCTCTTATGTACAATGGTACTTAGAAAACAAATCACGCTAATAGCGTACGAATAACAAATTCAATACGGCTCTCACTTTTCAAAAAAAATACCTGCACGCTCAGTACGTCCGCACGAAATTACCATCTGTGTGTAATTTTACTGATATTGGGATACATTCAGTACACACCGTGTACTCATCACTGCACATTACCTTACATCATTCAATTGACCGAATTACTGCTGTCGGTCACTAAAGCACCACTTAGTGCTCCCCTTGTAATCTGGAAGCCCCTCTCTGCGTCTCCACTGGAATGCTGTCCTCTCACCTGGGAAAAGAGCCCAACTGGGCTGTCTGTGTCCACAGAGCGGCTACACTCAGTACTGACCGTTGGTGAGATACCACCGACAGCTCCTGGGCGTAACAGTGTGGAGGCTTCTCAAGCAACTCACTGTCTCCAGCTGCTTCACAGGCAACGATCGGACTGCATGGAAGGGTCTGCATGCACAGCATCAAGAACGCCCCTGCTGTCCGTAAGACAACTTGTGGAGGCCTTGCCGCTACCAGAGTGAGGTCTATCATGCTACTCGCAGTCCATGGACAGACCACTCCGTCCAAATCGTTCACTGGTCAATCCAAGATCCTGTCTCATGCTATTCCATCCAAGCTCCATCAGCGTCACATACGCCACTGACTGCACTCCATATTCAAGCCCTAGTACGAGATCAGCACTAACACAGCCGGCTGGGCAGTGCAGGAAACAAGACGTGCTGTGCATTGCAAAATAATGCCACAACTGATAAGGCTGTCTCAAATGAGTATGTGGCATCTCGGTGTCCATCACAGTAATCACTTAGCATCTGGCCTGGTAAAAACACTAAACATGAATAAAACTGAAGCACTCGAATAGGTGTTCAAACTTCACAGAGAAATGCAACTCCAGTCTTTTAATACCCACTGATGGTGATTTTTTTCAGTCATCATTCTTCTGACTAGTTTAATGCAGCCCTCATGAACTCGTCTCCTGTGACAACCTTTTCATTTAAGACTAGCAGTTGCAACTTACATCCTCGATTATTTGCTGGATCTTCTTCTGTCTCTGTCTACCTCTACATTTATTAACCTGCAGCTCCTTCTGGTACCATGAAAGTTACTGCCTAATGTCTTAACAAATGAACTATCATCCTGTCCCTTCCTCTTGTCAGTGTTTTCCATGCATTCCTTTCCTCGCCGATTCTGTGGAGAACCTCCTCATTCCTTACCTTGTCAGTCCATTCAATTTCGAAAATTCTTCTCCGCAGTCCATGCTTCACTACCATACAACTGTGTGCTCCAAATGAACATTCTCAGAAATTTCTTCCTCGTATTTAGGCCTATGTTTATAGTAGTAGCCTTATATTGCCCAGGAATGCTCATTTCACCAGTGCTAGACTGTTTTTATATCCTTCTTGTTCCATTCATCATGGGTTATTTTGCTGCCTAGGCAGCAGAATTCCTTCATCCACAGCTCTTATGGTAAGTATCTCGGTGTTCCCATTTCTGCTACTTCTCATTACTTTCGTCTTTCTTTGACTTGTTCTCAGTCTGTATTCTGTACTCGTTAGATTGTTCATTCCATTTAACACGTCCTGTAATTCTTCTTCATGGCTGTTGATATACTTTCCGGGATGTGAGGTCGTGGTCCAAGAACTTTTCTGCTCCTTACGTTTCGTCCAGAACTGCGCTGGACTTCCTCAGAGGCGCTGCTCCGCTGAGTCTTGCCGACTGACTGGTCGGGTGTCTGAGAGCGACTTATATATTGTGAGAAAGGGGGGCGTGGTTCCGGTGACACGTGATGAGCAGTGATAATCCATAGAAAAGATAAGGAAAGAGATAAATAGAATTTTGCGTCCAAGGAACAGAAACCCAAAAGATAAGAATGAACCACAACGACAGAAAAATACAGTAGTTCTCCCTTTTATTAAAAAAGTAACAGATCGGATCGGTAAGATTTTACGAAAACATATAATAAAACCGATCTTTAAACCAACAAAGAAAATAAGTCAAGTACTATGATCTGTGAAGGATAAACGCCCTCCCCTGTCGACATGTGGTGTGTATAAAATTCCATGTACCTGTGGTAAAGTTTACATTGGTACTACCAAAAGAAGCGTAAACACGCGACTGAAAGAGCGTAAAAGTCTTTGTCGACTTGGAAAAATGGAAAAGTCAGCTGTAGCGGAACATGCTCTTCAACCAGGCAACCACCAAGTGAAGTTTTCGGATACCGAAGTTTTATCTACAACGTTAAATTACTATCCACGGCTATATAGAGAAGCTATCGAAATTTATAAAGATCACGATAATTTTAATAGGAAAGAGGAGGCTATGAAACTTAGCGATATATGGACAGTGGCTCTACAAAATTGCTAACAATTTTTATCTTGGACAAGGTGGTAATCGATAGTCAACCTTATCTTTGCTATGGATCATCAGTGGCTCTACAAAATTGCTAACAATTTTTATCTTTGACAAGGTGGTAATCGATAGTCAACCTTATCTTTGCTATTGATTATCACTGCTCATCACGTGTCACCTGAACCACGCCCCCCTTTCTCACAATATATAAGTCGCTCGCAGACACCCGACCAATCAGTCGGCAAGACTCTGCGGAGCAGCGCCTCTGAGGAAGTCCAGCGCAGTTCTGGACGAAACGTAAGGAGCAGAAAAGTTCTTGGACCACGACGTCACATCCCGGAAAGTATATCAACAGCCATGTCACCCGGTCGTGAAAGCCTTCATTCTACAATTCTTCTTCACTTTCATGATGATACGATTGGCATTGACGAATCTTATCATTGATAGTCAGCCACTGTGGCCGAGCGGTTCTAGGCGCTTCAGTCCGGAGCCGCGCTGCTACTACGGTCGCAGGTTCGAATCCTGCCTCGGGCATGGATGTGTGTGATGTCGTTAGGTTAGTTAGGTTTAAGTAGTTCTAAGTCTAGGGGACTGATCACCTCAGATATTAAGTCCCATAGTGCTTAGAGCCATTTGAACCATTTGAATCTTATCATTGATATCCTTTCACTTTGAATTTTAATCCCACTCTTGAACCCGTACATTTACGTGTATGAAGTTACACTGACATCCAACCATGTCTTCTGTGTGCTCCACTTTTTTTGTCAGGCAGTGTATGTACTTACTTAAAGTTTCTTTGCTTATAATTGTTAATGTAGTTATGATTTTCCAAGACTGCCAAGTGCTGTATAAATATATGGCTGTGAGTGGTACACAGTTGGGAAGTCCGCATTGATACACTAATAAATTGAGCAACTGCACTTACGATATGATCCGATGGGGGGATGCTGTTAGATTCCATGCGCAGCCTTCCAAGCTTCCTCAGTGTTCAGAAATCGTATTCCTTCGAGCTGTTTATTAAATTTTGGGGACATATAATAGTCTGAGAGGACCAAGTCTGGCGAATAGGGCGGAGGCTTGAGGATTTCAAAGTGAAAATCAGACAATTTTTGCAGCATGTTGGCGTGTTGTGAGAAGGGACATTGTCTTTTAGAAACAAGTATCCCTTTTTCAGCTTTCCTCGACTTTTAGAGAGCAATTGTTGGCTCAGTTTGTCGAGAAGTCCATCATAGTAGTTTGCCGTGATGGTTTTACTTTATTGCAAATATGCAGTAAGTAGGATTGGGGACTGGAGACTGATGCGAGCAACTCGTCTCTGATCCTTGTTATCTGAACTTCTTTGGATGAGGAGAACCACTATATATCCACTCTTTGGATCGTTCTTTGGTATCTAATCATAAGCACATATCCATGTTTCATCCATGGTGACGAGGCGATCGCGCGATCGCCCACAGAATACCGGCGAAATTTAACCAAACTGGACTGTGAAGCAACCATTCTTTCATACTCGTGGTCTTGGGAATCCATTTGGCTGAGAGCTTTCTCATGACCACTGTCTCATGAATATGACCAGACTTTTCGAGATATGGCTAAGGTCTTTGCTATCTTCTTAGCAGTTATCCTCCGATCACCCACGATGATAGAATGAACAGTGTCCACCATTTCTGGAATTATGACTTAACTTGGCGTTCCATGACTCTCTTCACCTTCAGTGCTGAAGTACCCGGGTTTACATGCCGCAAGCCACTTCTTGATAGTGGAGGAGGAAGGGCAATTATCACCCATTGTAGCAGACATATCATCATAAATTTGTTAGGTCGTGTCCCCCCCCCCCCAAAAAAAAAAACTCAATAACAGCACTACTCTGATTCACTGTGGTGAATTCTCTATGTTCTTGGGATATGTTCACTTCAAACCAGCACAGAAATTAAAAACCAAAGTAATCGATACGCAATTACTATCACCTATAATGTAAAGAACAATATCTAATGCCAAAACATCAGAATTAATCCACATCAGTTTTAACTAGGAAACGTCAAGAACGTATCCACACCTCTTCGTAGGCATATCCAAACACGATAGCTCCTTTCTACCATTCTGTCACGTCTCTACTTCAATATACACTCCTGGAAATGGAAAAAAGAACACATTGACACCGGTGTGTCAGACCCACCATACTTGCTCCGGACACTGCGAGAGGGCTGTACAAGCAATGATCACACGCACGGCACAGCGGACACACCAGGAACCGCGGTGTTGGCCGTCGAATGGCGCTAGCTGCGCAGCATTTGTGCACCGCCGCCGTCAGTGTCAGCCAGTTTGCCGTGGCATACGGAGCTCCATCGCAGTCTTTAACACTGGTAGCATGCCGCGACAGCGTGGACGTGAACCGTATGTGCAGTTGACGGACTTTGAGCGAGGGCGTATAGTGGGCATGCGGGAGGCCGGGTGGACGTACCGCCGAATTGCTCAACACGTGGGGCGTGAGGTCTCCACAGTACATCGATGTTGTCGCCAGTGGTCGGCGGAAGGTGCACGTGCCCGTCGACCTGGGACCGGACCGCAGCGACGCACGGATGCACGCCAAGACCGTAGGATCCTACGCAGTGCCGTAGGGGACCGCACCGCCACTTCCCAGCAAATTAGGGACACTGTTGCTCCTGGGGTATCGGCGAGGACCATTCGCAACCGTCTCCATGAAGCTGGGCTACGGTCCCGCACACCGTTAGGCCGTCTTCCGCTCACGCCCCAACATCGTGCAGCCCGCCTCCAGTGGTGTCGCGACAGGCGTGAATGGAGGGACGAATGGAGACGTGTCGTCTTCAGCGATGAGAGTCGCTTCTGCCTTGGTGCCAATGATGGTCGTATGCGTGTTTGGCGCCGTGCAGGTGAGCGCCACAATCAGGACTGCATACGACCGAGGCACACAGGGCCAACACCCGGCATCATTGTGTGGGGAGCGATCTCCTACACTGGCCGTACACCACTGGTGATCGTCGAGGGGACACTGAATAGTGCACGGTACATCCAAACCGTCATCGAACCCATCGTTCTACCATTCCTAGACCGGCAAGGGAACTTGCTGTTCCAACAGGACAATGCACGTCCGCATGTATCCCGTGCCACCCAACGTGCTCTAGAAGGTGTAAGTCAACTACCCTGGCCAGCAAGATCTCCGGATCTGTCCCCCATTGAGCATGTTTGGGACTGGATGAAGCGTCGTCTCACGCGGTCTGCACGTCCAGCACGAACGCTGGTCCAACTGAGGCGCCAGGTGGAAATGGCATGGCAAGCCGTTCCACAGGACTACATCCAGCATCTCTACGATCGTCTCCATGGGAGAATAGCAGCCTGCATTGCTGCGAAAGGTGGATATACACTGTACTAGTGCCGACATTGTGCATGCTCTGTTGCCTGTGTCTATGTGCCTGTGGTTCTGTCAGTGTGATCATGTGATGTATCTGACCCCAGGAATGTGTCAATAAAGTTTCCCCTTCCTGGGACAATGAATTCACGGTGTTCTTATTTCAATTTCCAGGAGTGTATCTTATGGCACTGACTCCATTGACCAAAATTTCTTATGTCGGTGAGCGCCTGGTAGAAGTCGTATACCATCTGCAGCGCACCAAAGCGATCAGTGTGCTCTTTTGTGACTGTGACTAATGTACTGTATTATCCAGTAGGCTTATTTCACAGTAATGTCGTGAAGCCGCGACCTTGATGATTTAACTAGAAAGCACTTCACAACACTTTCTCGCACATCTACGATGGTGTGGTTTACACCACTATGTTCATCAACGCTCCCTCTTTTTTTTAAACAGTGGTTTTCATAGTGGCGTGTCTGTATAACCCAATTACTGTCACTTATCAATTGGTCGTTGTCACTGCTCTCTATATCTGGCTCATAATAAAATTCCTCTGCAGTAATGATGTGTCTTTCGTACGGTTCATAAAGTATACAGTAGCCATCAGTTAACTGCCTCCCTGGCGTTTCCATCTGAGCATCACAGTGCTTTACTAGGTATGCTCCTAACGTGTCTTAAGTGTTTTTCGTCTAAGAAGCAGCTTTGTTCGAGAAGCACGAAAACTCAGTGAAGTTTAGAATCGCTATTTTTCATACAAGAATTGTTTTTATTCAAATGAAGTTTCTGCCACTTTATTACACATACGTTCGTGTACGAAGAAAAATGTTTTTATCTCACAAAAATGGCGGCTGTAGCCCTTGTCAATGTGTTATATGCGCCTCGCGGCGCATACCGATTTGCGCGAAGCGTTCACGAACTCGTGGCTATTTCTGAAAAGTATAAAAAATACAATTCTTAAATTAGAATGAATTGGGGAGGGGGGTATGACAATGGATCTTTCAAGAACACCTCGAAACTAGAATATGGCACTTATTTGAAAACATCTCCACTTTTTGCATGTTAAGTTCAAATGTTTATAAAACTATGTAAAATACGAATACGAAAAAAGGTCTCGCTAAGGCCCCCTAGATGTATTTCTCATTTAGAAAAAAAAAAATATCATGTGAATCGATTAATCTGTCGAGGCTCCAGAGCGCTTCACGCGCTGAAAACTGTTGTTTCGAGAAAAACGCGTTTCAAGTTTGGAGTCACAAGAAACACGTAGTTTCAGATCTTACAGTTAATCTGCTATCAGGACCATAAAGGCAGCTTTACTATTCCTCAAACATCTTCTAGTTCTGAATCCGATACTGTATTTTTTCAATCTAAGCTCTTTTCACAAACTGAGACATTCCTTGCTTTGTGGCGGCCACGCGTTTCCCGTCAACTCCGTGAAGCTTTTGTTGTTCCTGCCTTTGACGATTTATAACTTCTCCATCTTCAGAACTGCTGAATAACTTCCGCTGAATATACTTGCAGCTGCATACGCTGCTATTTCAACAAATTTTACCTCACAGTTTATGCTCGCACACCCATCGCAACTGCACAGATATCGTTTCACAGTTAACCCCTCCGCCCCCCCCCCCCCCCCCCCCCAGGAGCGGAGCACATCTCAAAGGTTTGTGTGTATATTGTCCCGGCTAGGTACAACCATTCCCTGCCATGTGGGTCAGGCATAAAACATCTCTGAATCACATTGTGAATCTAGTCATGTGATCTAGCAGTTGAAAATTGATTGCGTTTTTCCAGAGATATTTCATACACTTTCAAACACAATGGATGCAAAGACAGTATATATATATATATATATATATATATATATATATATATATATATATATATATATATATATAATAGAGGGAAACATTCCACGTGGGAAAAATATATCTAAAAACAAAGATGATGTGACTTACCAAACGAAAGTGCTGGCACGTTGATAGACACACAAACATACACACAAAATTCAAGCTTTCGCAACAAACTGTTGCCTCATCAGGAAAGAGGGAAGGAGAGGGAAAAACGAAAGGATGTGGGTTTTAAGGGAGAGGGTAAGGAGTCATTCCAATCCCGGGAGCGGAAAGACTTACCTTAGGGGGAAAAAAGGACGGGTATACACTCGCGCACACACACACATATCCATCCACACATATACAGACACAAGCAGACATATTTAAAGACAAACTTTCATTTGGTAAGTCACATCATCCTTGTTTTTAGATATATTTTTCCTACCTGGAATGTTTCCCTCTAATATATATATATATATATATATATATATATATATATATATAATGTGTGTGTATAAATTATTATTACTCTGGATATAGATATCAATTGAGTTCCAGTTTATTTCCACTAATTTGTTTCCTTGAGTACTTTGATTTAGTTAATTTACCAATCTGTGTGCATTCGTTAAATCCTATTAAATACGTTTGTAAAAGGTTTATCAGCTTCCTTGAATAGCCCTTGAATGTTCACAGATATTATTATTGTCTATGTACTAGCTGATTATGGAATTTAGTAAACATTGGGAATGTCTCATATATTTCTGTTTTATTGACACAATTAAGTTCTTACAATAATGAGAGATGGCACTGGGGGATCAATGAAAGGAGAGTGGATACTAGTGTATATTGTTTTGGTATGATAACAGTCAGTCAGTACTACATTCCTTCATGTACCTATCACGAAAGATATGCTTTCCCATGATACTGTCCTTTGCTGTTAATGTCTGATAAATTATAAATATGTCTCTGGGCCTTACAATGTCTAAGCTTCTCAATTGTCATGAGTTGATATTAATTATGGGTTTGAATCCGTTCAACATCTGTTCAGCACAAGTTCAGTCTTTTAACAGGCACTATTATTCACTTCTTGTTTATTAGTGATGTCATCTTCACAATGAGCAGCAAAGATTCTTGTGTAATAAGGTCCAAATTATTTTTGGTCTCAATACTCATTAATAAGCCACATACAGTAAATAAGCTCCCAATTCAACATATAAGTTTCTGTATTGTTAATAAATCTCTTTACAATTGTAAGTATACAATTGTAGCGTTTCGTTTAACATGTACAATCACCATTCACTTGAATATCATTGTCCTTACACCTCTAATTGACTCCATCTCTGAATTTATCCCAAAATAATGTATTCTTCACCATTCCATTGTCTAATCCAGTTCTAAGAATGCAATTTAATTAGAATTCTAATCCCAAAATTCCGACTACCATGGAAGAACTGCAAACACATTCGCCACTGCTGAAAACAAAAACTCAAGAGACCTAACAATGCTGCGCATTGGTTTATATATTACATTCAAAACAAAACACAGCTCTGTTATGTCTTCCTTGGATTCTCTTAGTACTACTTCGCGTTACTCAATTGGCATGAGTGGTGAAATACCAGTGGTTATAGGATTCAGAAAAGACCCTTTTTTAGGGTAGGGAGAACAGAAAGAAAGCAAATTTTAAGAGAGGTTAGAACTGAGACAAATCTTCAGTTTGAGAAAGAAATCATAAAACATAATTCCAGCTTATTACATCAGCATAAACAGCCATTGGTTAAGAATTTTCAACTGTCAGCAGATATTTTAACTCCACCCAATTTTAACTCAGTCAATGAGAAATGTCAGCTATCTTTATTGCATCAAAATATTCAAGGACTGAGAAATAAAATTAATGAATTAACTATCTGCATAGATGAATTAGAGTCTTCAAAACCAGCTGACATAATCTGCCTCTCTGAACATCATGTGACCACTGGTATAGAACTTTTAAGTGTTACAGGGTTTAGGTTAGCATCTCACTTTTGTAGATCAGAAATGGAGAAAGGAGGAGTTGCCACATTCATCAGGCACTGTCATAAATTTAAGAACATAGACATTCATAAATTTTGCCTAGAACAGCATATGGAAGCATGTGCAACAGAATTAGAATTTCACAAAAAATCCTTCATAATATTAAGTGTATATCGAGCACCTGCAGGTAACTTTAATCTGTTTGTCAACCACCTTGAAGCTGTACTGGCCCATTTAACAACCAAAAACAAAGAAATAGTGGTTGCTGGTGATTTCAATGTAGATTTCCTTAGAGACTCTCCCAATAAGAACTTGTTTGAGTTAGTAACACTATCATTTTGGGGCCCTTACTTTTTCTTGTGTATATCAATGACCTTTCATCAGTAACATTACCAGATGCCAAGTTTGTTTTGTTTGCCGATGATACAAACATTGCAATAAATAGCAAGTCAAATGTAGTGTTAGAAAGATCAGCCAATAAAATATTTGTGGACATTAATCACTGGTTCCTAGCCAATTCTTTGTCACTAAACTTTGAAAAAACACACTACATGCAGTTCAGAACTTGTAAGGCGTGTCCCAAGAGTATATGTCTAACATACGATGACAGGAAGATAGAAGAAGTGGACAGTGTTAAATTCTTGGGATTACAGCTTGATAATAAATTCAACTGGGAGGAGCACACCACAGAACTTCTGAAGCGTCTTAACAAATCTCTGTTTGCAATGCGAATTTTGTCAGACATAGGGGATATAAAAATGAAAAAGCTGGCATACTATGCTTACTTTCATTCCATAATGTCATATGGGATTATTTTTTTGGGTAATTCATCAAGCCAAGCTAAAGTTTTCCGGGCACAAAAACGTGCAGTGAGAGTTATATGTGGTGTGAACTCAAGAACATCCTGCAGAAGCCTGTTTAGGGAACTAGGGATACTAACTACTGCTTCCCAATATATTTATTCCTTAATGAAATTTGTCATTAAAAATATATCACTTTTTCAAACCAACAGCTCAATTCATGGAATCAATACTAGAAATAAGAATAATCTTCACAAGGATTTAAAGTCACTTAGTCTTGTACAAAAAGGTGTGCATTATTCAGGAACACACATTTTCAATAACTTGCCAGCAGCCATAAAAAGCTTAACAATCAATGAAATTCAGTTTAAGAGAAGCCTAAAGGATTTATTGGTGGCCAACTCCTTCTACTCCATTGATGAATTTCTTAGTAAAACCAACTGATTTGTATATAAGTACAACATAACTTCTGCACCATTTCAGTGCAGTAATGTGTTCATTGTAAATAAGTATTACAGTAGTTGTATTACCTTATAAATAAATAAAAAACTTTTTTATTTTAAATTCAGTGCATTAGTATTTGTAAAATGACTCTTAGTGTTCATTAAAAAATGACGATCATTCCACTTGGGACCTGTGGAATGGTACATTAGCTTATTTGTTTTAGTTGTAAATATTTGTCATGTATTGTTGTTTTTCTGACATGTTCCACATCCTGGAGGACCTCCTCACTACGGATCAGTTGGAATGAAAGTAAATCTAATCTAATCTAATCTAATCTAATCATTCAACTTAATTCCCACAGTAAAGTTCCCCACTAGGATAGCCACTTGCTCACAAACAGCCATTGATAATATCTTTATAGAAAATTCCAATGAACAAAATTATATTACAAAACCAATAGTCAATGGCCTCTCAGACCATGACATGCAGTTCCTTCTGTTAAATGTTAATACTGAACAGGATATAAAATCTGTTAAATCTGAGCTCAAAAGGGTAATCAGTAAGCCAAAAATTGATTATTTTAGGACACTCCTCAGAGACATTCACTGGACTGATGTTTACAGCATTCATGGCATGAATGAAAAATATAACATTTTTGCTAATAAAGTGCTTACCTTATTCGAACACTGCTTTCCCCCAAAACTTACCAAGGTTAGAGCAAAGTCTACAAAGAAGCCATGGATTACTTGAGGAATAGGGGTATCTTGTAAAACAAAAAGAAAACTGTATCTGTCACTCCGAAACATTTCCAATGTTGATGCTATAGCACATTATAAGAAATACTGCAAAATATTAAAGACTGTAATATGGATGTCAAAGCAAATATATTACAAGGAAAAGATAGTCATATCAGATAACAAAATAAAGACAATATGGGATATAGTGAAGGAGGAGACCGGTAGAACCAGACATGAAGAGGAACAAATAGCATTAAGAGTAAATGATACATTGGTGACAGATGTGTATAGTGTTGCAGAACTTTTTAACAAACATTTTATAACTGTTGCTGAAAAGATGGGGTTGTCAGGTTCGATAGATGCTGCTATGGATTACCTTAGACCAGACATTTCAAGTAACTTCCTTAATATGAATTTGACCCTCACTACCCCAACAGAAATAATGTCCATCATAAAATCTTTAAAATCAAAAACATCTAGTGGGTATGATGAAATATCAACAAAGTTCATTAAAGAATGTGATTCTGAGCTAAGTAACATATTAAGCTATCTGTGTAACCAGTCGTTTATTAGTGGAATATTTCCTGAATGGCTGAAATATGCTGAAGTTAAGCCACTGTTTAAGAAGGGAGATAAATAAATAGCATCAAATTTCCGTCCAATTTCACTGTTGCCAGCATTCTCAAAAATTTTCGAAAAAGTAATGTACAGTCGTCTTTACAACCATCTTATCTCAAATAACATACTGTCAAAGTCACAGTTTGGATTTCTAAAAGGTTCTGATATTGAGAAGGCTATCTACACTTACAGTGAAAATGTGCTTAATTCATTAGACAAAAAATTGCAGGCAACTGGTATATTTTGTGATCTGTCAAAGGCATTTGACTGTGTAAATCACAATATCCTTTTAAGTAAACTAGAATATTATAGTATAATAGGAAATGCTGCAAAATGGTTCAAATCTTATATCTCTGGCAGGAAACAAAGGGTGTTATTAGGAAAGAGACATGTATCAAGCTATCAGGCCTCATCCAACTGGGAACTAATTACATGTGGGGTCCCACAAGGTTCCATTTTGGGGCCCTTACTTTTTCTTGTGTATATCAATGACCTTTCATCAGTAACATTACCAGATGCCAAGTTTGTTTTGTTTGCCGATGATACAAACATTGCAATAAATAGCAAGTCAAATGTAGTGTTAGAAAGATCAGCCAATAAAATATTTGTGGACATTAATCACTGGTTCCTAGCCAATTCTTTGTCACTAAACTTTGAAAAAACACACTACATGCAGTTCAGAACTTGTAAGGCGTGTCCCAAGAGTATATGTCTAACATACGATGACAGGAAGATAGAAGAAGTGGACAGTGTTAAATTCTTGGGATTACAGCTTGATAATAAATTCAACTGGGAGGAGCACACCACAGAACTTCTGAAGCGTCTTAACAAATCTCTGTTTGCAATGCGAATTTTGTCAGACATAGGGGATATAAAAATGAAAAAGCTGGCATACTATGCTTACTTTCATTCCATAATGTCATATGGGATTATTTTTTGGGGTAATTCATCAAGCCAAGCTAAAGTTTTCCGGGCACAAAAACGTGCAGTGAGAGTTATATGTGGTGTGAACTCAAGAACATCCTGCAGAAGCCTGTTTAGGGAACTAGGGATACTAACTACTGCTTCCCAATATATTTATTCCTTAATGAAATTTGTCATTAAAAATATATCACTTTTTCAAACCAACAGCTCAATTCATGGAATCAATACTAGAAATAAGAATAATCTTCACAAGGATTTAAAGTCACTTAGTCTTGTACAAAAAGGTGTGCATTATTCAGGAACACACATTTTCAATAACTTGCCAGCAGCCATAAAAAGCTTAACAATCAATGAAATTCAGTTTAAGAGAAGCCTAAAGGATTTATTGGTGGCCAACTCCTTCTACTCCATTGATGAATTTCTTAGTAAAACCAACTGATTTGTATATAAGTACAACATAACTTCTGCACAATTTCAGTGCAGTAATGTGTTCATTGAAAATTTGTGTGTGTGTGTGTGTGTGTGTGTGTGTGTGTGTGTGTGTGTGTGTGTGTGTGTGTGTTAGTATAATCTAACTTCTGCACCATTTCAGTGCAGTAATGTGTTCATTGTAAATAAGTATTACAGTAGTTGTATTACCTTATAAATAAATAAAAAAATTTTTTTATTTTAAATTCAGTGCATTAGTATTTGTAAAATGACTCTTAGTGTTCATTAAAAAATGACGATCATTCCACTTAGGACCTGTGGAATGGTACATTAGCTTATTTGTTTTAGTTGTAAATATTTGTCATGTATTGTTGTTTTTCTGACATGTTCCACATCCTGGAGGACCTCCTCACTACGGATCAATTGGAATGCAAGTAAATCTAATCTAATCTAATCTACTCTTTGTAAAGTTTTAACTAACTATTACTTCAAAATACTAATAACGTTTTTTGGCTCTTAGGTCATTTCATATTACAGAATTTAATTTAATACTTGTTTCTGTATACCCACTCTCTAAAGAGCAGTTACTAGCGCCATCAACAAAGTTAAGCATTGTACAGTGATGACATCAACAAACTGGTTTCTCATTGGGAGAAATGTGTTTGTTTCCAGGATGACTATGCCAGTAAATAAATATGTAGACATGAAGAATAAAGATACAGAATGTTAATAACATTCATTTTATTTAAAAAGCTTTAAGAATTGTCAAATAAAAAATTCAGAGGCATCACTTTCCAGCATTTCCTTGTATTATTAATAAAAAGAGATCACAAAAGGAAGAAAAATAATATTTATGTCACAAGTGATACAAGAACAAGTATGACATTCTCACCTTGCTTTGTTACAACTTATTTCACTAATTAATTGAAGTATTTCTTCTGTTCACCAACACTTCTTTGCCATTGCCTTCTATGCACTTATATTTGTCTATTCAACTACTGTGACTGCCCTTTTTGGATATTCAACTCAATTTACTACTGTGGTATTCATCGCTGCAGTATCTAATGCCCCAGTAACATCAGAACTGAAAATTAGAAGAAAAACTGAAAATTGGTGAGAGTATATGCAGGACCAACTAGAAATAAAAATGAAACTGAAGTATTCTGTAAGAAACTAAAAGATGCAATAAATAAAGTTACCAAGAATGACCAAGTGAGAGTATAGTATATCATGATTTAAATGCCATAATAAAAATGCAGACAATTCAGGACTTGGTGGATATTATGAAGAGGTAGAAGTAAACAAAAACTGAAGGCTGATTAAGACACTTCACCAATCATAACAAAATAAGTATGTACTTAGAATTGCAACTAGCATAAATGTCATTTATAATTATTACAATGTACAGATACCAAATGGAAACTTTTGATTATTCTCAGAAAAATTTGAATCATTGTTATGCCACCTAACAGACAAAAGGAAGCAAATGGTAGTCTATGTACATTTTAATATTACTTTTCTCAAAGACATACCCTGATCAGCTAGACCACTATGATCATGACCTATCAATAGAAACCCTCCAGGTGATAGCATGGTTACCTGGTGATGAATGACTGCTAGTCAGACATACTCATGGTGCAAGTAGTATTAGTGAGTGTGCTGTCCGCGGGTAGAATGGGAAAGGCATGCACTCTGTCTGAGTTTGACCAAGGACAGAATGTGATGGCCCAGAGGCTTGGCATGAGCATTATGGAAACTGCATGACTTGTCAGGCGTTCCAGGAGGGCTGTGGTGAGTGTCTTCAACATGTGACAAAACCAGTCCAGACATTGTGGGGTTGGGTGGCCATCCTTCATTACAGATGTCAGACATCGTAAGCTGGGAAGACTGGTAAAACAGGACAGACAGCAAACTGTGCTGGAACTAATGTCAGACTTCAATGCTGGGCAGAGTACAAGTGCGTCTGAATGCAAAGTGTACCAAACACTCTTAAGGATGGGCCTCTGCAGCCAATAATCCATGCGTGTTCCAATGTTAACACCACAACATTGACAACTACAACTGAAATGGGCACATGACCATCGGCACTGGACATTTGTGTGGTGGCAAAGTGTTGCATGGTCTGATGAATCCTGATACTTTTTTTCATTATGCTGATGGGAGGGCATGAATCTATCGTCTTCTAGGGGAACAGCTCTGTGACGCCTCTAATGAGGAATGGAGACAAGCTGGCAGTGGCTCAATTATGCTCTGCGGAACATTCACACGGGCATTCAAGGGTCCAGTGGAACTTTCAGAAGGCACCAAGATTGCCAAGGAGTATCGTACACTGGTTGCACATCGTGTACACCTCTTCATAATGATCAAGTTTTCCAATGGCGGTGTCATTTTTCAGCAAGATAATGTGCCATGTCACAAGGCCAGGTGCACGATGGAATGGTACAAGAAACACAGTGGTGAGTTCTTGTTAACTTTTCTGTTGCGCTTGTCTCCTTTAAATGAGGATGAAGATAATTATCTGACTAAGAACATAAAGTACACGTCGTCACTGTTTACTCATGTATTAAACCACATGTTCTATTTTATTCTACACAACACACAGTCTACATAACACAAAAAGCCATCACATTTTTGAATCTGATACACATCCCTTTTTTGTCCATCTGCTTAACAGACAACAAGTTCCAATCCAGTTCTTTCACCAAAAGCACTTCTGTTAATTGGATTGCCTTACCGCCACATGATTCTGCTGCTTTCATGATAGCTGTCCCCTTACCAGTCACTTCAGTAACTTTCCCATCAGCCAGTTTCACTTTTCCAAAGGTACCCATCTCTAAATCCTGTAGTATCTCTTGGTGACTAGTCATATGGTGTGATGCTCCTGAATCCAAAACCCACACCTTTTCATCAACACCTTCTCCACATTTGGTCACTGTCATAGGCACTATTTCTTCATCTTCTTTTTCAGTTGCACTTGATGGAACTTCACTGTGTGGAATGTTTTTAAAACTGTTGAGCTTGCATCCATTTGCCCCGTATGCTGATTTCTTGGTATAATTCTGTTTGCTTGGTGGAGCTCCTGCTTGTTTTCCTTGGAAATGTGGACACTCCCTGGCGATGTGGTCTGCTTCACCACAGGAAAAACAGAGTCTGTTTCTGTTGGATGTGTTCTTCTCACCTCTTTGGTTTTGCTTGTATCTGTCCTGGCTTCAGAAAAACTTGTTTTTCTGACTTCTGCCTACTGCTGCATATGCTTTGGCTTCTTCTTGGCACTTAGTGCACTTGATATCTGGTTCCAGACGCTGCTCTTCTAAATCTAATCTGTTGATGACAATTTCTGTAGTTAATCTGTTTTTGTCTTTTTCTAGACTCTTAATGAGGCCTTCATACTTCTCCAAAGGTAGTCAGAGAAGCATGAAACCTGCAACTGTCTTATCATCAAAGTTGAAACCCCCTTGCTTCACTACTCTGTTGGCAGCAAGGATTTTCATCACATATTCATCCATAGTCATATCATCATCTTTCTTGATATTTACTAAGTCTCTCATCTTGGATATAGTGTTGAGTACACCATTGTTGCAGTTAATCTTTCGAACTTCTCCCATGCTTCCTTTGCTAATTTCAGAGAACCAGTTGTTTCTAGGTAGCAGTCTTCGACTAGCATCAGAATGATGGACGAGGGCATTTCATTTTTCCTCCTTTTTTCCACATGCAACTGATCATAACACATTCCAAAATTGGGTTCTATGGCACTCCATGCATCATGATGATGTATCAGTGAACAAACACGGATAGACCATGCAAAATAGTTACTGCCCTAACCCTTTAGATCCTGCCTTCACTCCAAGGTAAACACATTCTTATGCCCGTTAATGTGTTTACCTTGGAGTGGAGGCAGGATCTAAAGGATATCGTCTGTAGAGCCTTGGACAGAGAAAAATACTTTTGAGAAGAAATGTCATCTTTGATGAAAGAATATTCCCACTGAAGGCTACAGTACACAAAGAACTGTCTCTTCCAGGGGAAGTAAACCTGAGGCAGATGACAACAGCTGAGCCACAAAGCAATGCAGTGACAGCAGACGACACCAGTATTGTGCGAATGGGTTTCCCGGATCCATCAACAGATGATGACAATACACCGCTGAGGAATGCAGGACCAGTAACAGAAGATCCAGTCGAATCAATAGTTGTTCGAGGAGATGGGGCCAATCCAGTGGTGGAGAAGAAGAGAGGTATGACACAGAAGACGATGTAGTTCCTGGCAGTGAAGATAGTTATGTGTGTGATGATTGTGATACAGTGTTGCAAAGTAGAATCTCAAGTGCGTGTAGTGAAGTAGGGTTACGATGGTCTTCATGCCTAGTGAAACCAAAAATGTGTGGTTCATGTCTCTCTGCAAGTTTTTTTGCTGATTTGTGTCAGGTGAATCCATCTGATCCAACATCAGCAGAAGAAGCTTTAGCTTCAATTCACAGGGACGAATGGTATAAAGCCATGGAGTCAGAGGTGAGTAGCCTAAAACTTCACAACACATGGCAACTTGTTGACCGATCAAAAGCTGACCATGTCATAAGAAGTAAGTGGGTATTCTCAACAAAGAGAAACAGAGAGGGTGATATTATTAAATTCAAAGTGAGGTTAGTAGCTCTGGGTTATAGTCAGTATTTGGAGTTGATTATTGGGAGAGCTATAGCCCAGTGATGAGATGAAGTAGCCTGAGGATCCCGTTAGCAATAGCAGTATTAAGGCGATGGAAAATAAAACATATTGATGTGGAAACTGCTTTTTTGAATAGCCTCATAAGTGGCACTGTTTACATGGAGCAACCAATATTGTTGCGTATGGGGAATACAGTGTGTTTATTAAATAAGAGTTTGTATGGGCTTCACCAGGCAGGTAAAGATTAGAATGATTTCTTCTGCTCTGTGATGAAAAAAGTAGGTTTTGAACAATGTGAAAAGGATCCCTATGTATTCTTCTCTATAAATTTGATTATTGGAGTTCATGTTGACGATGTAGTTGCAATTGAAGAAGAAATGATTATGACATTCATTAAGTGTTTGAAATCTCATATTATCATTAAAGAAATGAGTGACAGCTTGTTGACGTTTGGGTCTTGAAATAGAACAGTCTCAAGGGCAGGTGAAATTAAATCAGACGGGTTACATTCAACAGATGCTAAAATAATTTAAAATGCATGACTGCAAGGGCATATCTACACCATGTAACAACAACCGTTTTAGTGAAGATGATAGTGACAGGCCAATTGACCAGAAATTGTACCAAAAGGCAGTAGGTTGCTTGCTGTACATATCTACATGTACTCGACCTGATATCGCTTTTATTGCAGGGAGATTGAGTCAGTTCAATTCTAAACCTTGTATTTCTCATTGGGCCAGGGTAAAAAGAGTATTTTGGTACCTGCAGCAAACTAAAGAATTGAGTTTGTGTTTCCATACTGATTGCTGTGAAACTATTGCATTCAGCGATGCTGATTGGGCAAATTACCCAGGTGATAGTAAATCTGTGTCAGGCTACACAATTTTGATAGCTGGAGCAGCAATCATCTGGAAAAGTACAAAACAATAAATTGTGACAACTTCCACAGTTGAAGCTGAGTATATTGCCATGTTTGAGACATGTAAGGAGGTGGAATGGTTTATTGATTTTTTAAAGGAGCTAAAGTGTTCTGAATTGTTAGACTGTCCCTGCAGGTCAATGCTGACAACACAGGTGCAATTGAAATCACCAAAAAAGAAAGGTGTATCAGAGAGAACCAAGCATTTCAGGGTCCACTACCATAAAGTCAGACAAACTGTCTTGGATGGTTTTCGTAAGTTTAAGTACGTGTCAACGAATGACAATGCAGCTGACATTTTAACTAAAGGACTAAGCAGCATTAAAACTGAGAAATTCAGAGACATTTTAGGATTAAAATGAGTATTGTTTACTACTGGAATTTGTGATGTATTATTGTCTTATTTGTGATCTTAACTTCAGTGTCTCATTTGTGTTCCTATGTTTGGTACTGGAATTTGTGATGGTTTTATTGTCTCATTTGTGATCTTAACTATAATGCCTCATCTGTGTCCCTATGTGTAACATTGGAAGTTGTATTCTTATGTTCAATATCAGAAATGGTGAATTTTTTGATACTGGAGTGTAACAGGATGAGACTACTTACCAAACTGCACTCTTTGATGCTCACCGAGGGAAGTGTTGTAATTCAGTTGATCTAATTCGGTGAGATGTCAGTTTGAATACAGCGCCATTCCCAGAGGGCTTGTATCTTCTGTTTTGTCGTCATGTACAGGTGCTCTTTGGAGGGGAGTTCGCGCCAAGTTGAAGTATTAAGGGGAACAAAAATGTGATGGCTTTTTGTGTTATGTAGACTGTGTGTTGTGTAGAATAAAATAGAACATGTGGTTTAATACATGAGTAAACAGTGACAACGTGTACTTTATGTTCTTAGTCGAATAATTATCCTCATCCTCATTTAAAGGAGACAAGCACTACAGAAAAGTTAATAATTCTAGATGATGTGCTGGCCCTCCAACTTCCCAGATCTGAATCTGGCTGAACACATCTGAGATGGGACCTACCAAGGCCTCATTGCCTCCATGCCACGACACATCATCACTGTTGTTGACATACAAGCCATTAGGTAGGTGGTCATAATGGTCTGACTGATCAGTGTAGATATAAAAAATGATTTTGAAATGGTACTCAACACTTACAGCTTGAGCTCTGTTCTTAAACTTCCCAGCAGAATTGTGAATGAAAAGAGTAGATCTACACTAATAGACAATATTTTTATAGGTGAACAAGCAATCAGTATCAAGTAGTGAATGCCCTTTCTAGCCATGATTTACAACTATCCAAACTAAATAACTTACCTGATTACAATGAAATGGCATAATGGAATACAGAGCAGTTAATGAAGAGACAACAGACATTTTGAGGGCAGCCTTACAGAAAAGTAATTGGAGGAAAGTGACTATGTTTGATTTAGATTAAATTAGATTAGATTCAGGTTTTGTTCTGTAGATCCAAAAAAAGAAATGATTCTCATGGGTTTGGAACATGTCAGAAACCATAACATAAAAAACATAAAACATTTGAATATAATACTTATTACCATGATCATTTGTCAGGAGATTGTAAAAATGGGCGAATACATTATAGTAAGCTGTAAAAATGGGTGAAGACATTACAGTAAGGTATAACTGCTAATATTTACAGAATTAATAGACTGTCAAAATGAAACATTGTTATGCACTTTTAATAAGTTTATCACACACAAAATACCTAATCTTGACTGTTATGATCAAGTGCTGTCAAAACTGAAATCTAATAGACATTTTTATTTAAGCAGATGTCAGTTCCAAATTTAATGTGTTTATAGATGAGCTTCTATCAATTATTAACAAATCTCCATCTCTTCCCCCTCAATAAAAGGTATGACACAAGTAAGACATAAAGAAATGACATGGATTACAAAAGGAATCAAAATTTCAAGTGCTAGGCCAAACAGAGGAGAAGGACTGGTTTCGTATTATAAGAAAAATTGTGCTGTGTTAAGGAAACTGATTAAAAACTCAAAAAACTTTTGCATAATATATATTTTACATTGTGCCATGAAGGAAGATTGCAGTTTTTGGACCGCCTTGAAAATAATTAGAGGACCATTAACATAGTTTAGAGATGAGAGTTGGCCGATCCTTGTGGCTGTCCAACTGCCATGTTCCCTCACTCTGAGGTTAGTTTCATGTAATCTGTTAATGAGACCCTCTGCTTTCTGATATGAAGTTAAGATTCCATCTATGGAAGATGGATGCTGTTGATTCCATAACAGTTTAGTTTGTGAAGTTAAATAATTTCATGTTCCACACTATCAATGGCTTTAGTATGGTCACAGAATATACACAGAGTATATTATTTTGTTTAGCTGAGAAACTTTGTGGGTGCTATATTTATTTGTTTGTTTCATTTTCAATTATATTCCAAACAATTTTTGCCTTATTCTTGCAGTGTTCTATTTTATGGGCATTGTACATGAATTTTGGTTTTGGGTGAGAAACTAGAGGGTTTGACAGTGCTGGTAGATTTAAATCTTGAGTACTGCGTGTTCTCTGAATTTCATTGAAATCTCTCTTCCTAGCACAAGGTACTTTAATCTCAGGAGTTGTCCACCCTCGTCCTTGTTTTTGTCCATTTTCCCCTTATTTGTTTTAGGGGAAAGCAAGGTCCCAATTGCTGTAGGAATATTTTTAAGAAGGAGCTAAATTTTCCACTAGTACTGCCTGATTTATAAACTTCTTTTTAGCATTATTGCTGTAATATCCTTGTAAACATTGTGACTGAGTCATTCTAAAACATGTTATATCATCCTATCCATTCTTTACATCAGTGTTTTTCCAGAGGTTTGGAACTCTGCCTGTTAGTAGTGCCTCATTGAACATGTTAGTAAGAAAAGGCGTGATTTGTGTTACTGTTTGTTTTAATGTTTCAGAAAGTATTTTGTCTGGGCCAGGTGCATTTTGGTTTTCAAGACTGCTGATTTCCATTGCAACTTCTTCTTGTGTGAATGGCATGATTACACTGTCACTGATGTGTGGTTGCCTCTTGCTCTCTCTTAAGTCAGTGTGGTGTTGCACGCCTTGTGTGGGGTCGTCATTTGGGAGGAGCCTGTTCAGAAGATATTCTGCTGTGCTTCTCTATCCTCTGGTCATTGTGCTGTCAGCTTGTTTTAGCGTTGACAGAACTGTCAGTGTCGTAACTCATTTTGTTTCTATCTTGAATGGTTGTTCCCAGATGTCGTTCTGTAGCTGGGTTTTCTCAAAATTGGTCCAGTAGTCTTGCCTTGTTGTCTTTAGTTATTTTTGTTATTTCTGTTTACCATCACGATACAGATCAAGTCTTATCTGTCTTTCAGGAGCTGTCTTTGCTTGTTGGTAGTACTTTCTTTTGTCCTGTGAATCCTTCCATAGTCTAGCCAGTTCTGTTGACCACAGTTGTTTCTGTCCCCACCCAGTTTTTGCCCTTGATATAGCTGCTTCCTGTGTTCTTTGTAGGAAATCTGTCAGTACATGCGTTTTGTAATCTATACTGCCTTGAACAGTGTGTAATGAAGATGCCTCAACAATATCTCGAACCTTTTGCCAGTCGGCTCTTCCTATGAGTAAATGCTGCTGCTCATGGTCTACATTATATGTATTGATATATCTGTCTGTGGTTATGATGATTGTGTTGTGGTTGCTGTGTGTGGAACTATCTAATACCATCCATGTATTGACTAGTGGTAGAGATTTTGTGTTCCCTAGAGAATGGTCTATGTTACTTACACCACCAGCGTCTCTGTGGTAGGTAGGTGGCTGACCCTCCCTATTCAGTATGAAGAAGTTGCATTCATTTATCACATCAAGTACTAGTTGCCCTCTGTCGTCAGTTGTATCTGAGTTCCACAAGGGGGATTTTGCATTGATATCTGTTAGAATGAGCAGCCTTTTTCTTTCTGAGTGTTGTGCAATGTCTTTTATTTTGTCTAAGAAAGGCTCTATATCATACGAGTACTGAGTGTAAATAGACGACATGAGCCATGCAGGCTTGTTTGTATGCTGAGTCTTGCAGTAAAGTTTCAATCTTCTGCAAGCAATCTGATTTTAGTAGTACTGTTGCATTACGTTTATCTGTTACTGCGGCCACTATGTCCTTATCATCATATAGAGCCAGTAGTGCCATGCGTTCTGCTACTGAAATTTTGTTATTTGGCATTCTTACCTTGTCAAGGATGCTGCAAGTGAGAAGGGGGACATGCAAGGTCCTCAAGAAGGCACAAATATCAAAAAACAACATTTTTGTAACAGAACACAGTGTCATACAGAACAAATATTTACTATCAAAAACAGTATTGATCACAAATTATTTATTCTGGTGACCACAGTTGTGGTCATCTTCAGACCAATGAGTAATAACCTCCTTCTGTTGGTAAATCACTAGTGATTTACCACCAGAAGGAGGTACCTGCAAGGGCATGAAAGACCTTCACAATCATTAGACAGGTGTCTGCAGTATTGCTAAATATGCCCAAGTCATGATTGGCATTGTGTGCCCATGCCAGAATGTGGGTTATGAGTGTGGAAGCCAAGATGCATAGCTGTTTAGTGTTATTCACTACAGCCTTTTCAACATTGGCGCGTTATGTTGTGTACTGGTCCACGGTCATCTTCTACATTTGCTTGCTCTTGCTGTAGTGACTTACTGATCTGGACTCCTGGGCCTAATTCTGTAGTTCAGTTTAGTTGCTCTGTTACCATGTACAGCATGCAGCAACTGATATTCTCCTTGTATATCACTGGCACTTTTCTGGTTTTTCATCATGAGTTTCAGAATGCCGCAGGTATCCTGTAAATACTGAATTTTGTTTTACATTACCCCTACATTACAATCCATCCCTAGGTTCCACTGATGATCTGACATTGCTATGTCTTATTATTACACAAACAATATTCCACTATTTAGAGGACATACACTTAGGGCTTCCCATGGTAGGCTTACTATGACAATGCTTCCTATGTTTATTTTGCCTTTCATCCTGAACTGTTGCCTGGTGCTGGAACTGCTACCTCTCATCCTGGGTTGAAATTAGACCATTCCCTAAAGGAAGAGGAAATACTGTTGTTAGCTTATCCTCCTCACTCACAGCCTAAATGTGTAGGGAAGGGTCAGAATAACTATAGGAGTATACTTTCTCTTTTGTTTCTTCTTATCCTTCTTTTCCTTTTTCCCAGGCACCCCCTTACTCCTTTTTGAAGGGCTGATGGAAATTGGTGAATATGGCCTAAATGCACTATCGTGGTGTATGTTGAGATTGGAAATTTGACATTAACATGTGATGTTACAGATACTACTTGATAGGGTCCTTGGTAAAAGCTGACAACCTTTTTAGTCTTTCCCTTCAGGACAAGAGGGTTAGTGAGCATCACCCACTCTGTGATATGATACTTTAGTAAGTTGCTTTCTTATGATGGGAGCATTCCTGTTGTTCCAAGGCCTTAATGTTCATCTTTTTAACTCCTTAATGCCGGACATTGTGAATTCACATCATTCTGGTGCAATTCTAATAAGTGTACGATTAATTGTTTTTGAGCACCGGTGCCAACAGGTCAGTCTGTTCTAAGTCAGCCCCATGGGACACAGCCATCCACAGGTGCTCACAGGTTCATCCAGTAAGTAGGCACTTAGGGATGGACTGCCACAAGAGCCCATTTCCCTGCTCATGCACACTGCTTCATTACGTGCCTGTTGCTTGGTTATGTCTTGTGCTTCATAGTGGACAAAGTGATGAAAATGAGTTCTAGAAGCAGCCTGTTGCCATTTTTGCAAAGTTGGTAAGGATGGTTTTTGTTTGTTCTGAAAGATGGGTTGCCTTAGTGTCTTGAAGAAGTATAATATACAGTGTCACTACATGTCTCTTCATGTGACACAGTACAATGAGCTGGACAGTAATGCAATAAAGCAACTCACTGTCACATTGAAGGGCGGAGTTCAGCAACTGGTAAATCTGATGCAAAATAAATGTAACAAATGAATGTGTACTACATCTGTGTGCTCTTTATATGTATTGATTTACATACATGTTATGCAACTAGTGTAGATTGCTGATGTTAATGGAGGTTTAGCTGATGTGGTGCTTCGAGCAACTTACATAGTTACCCACTTCATTGCAGAAACTGGAACACCATTCTCAATGGGTCCCTTGGAGAAATCATGCCTGTTCACCATCATAAAATGCTTAGAGGAAACAGACATTGTGAAATTTGAAGGAGTTTGCAACTCCAAGTAAATGGTATCTCATTGGATCTGAGCATGGATTTGGAAAATCAACTGAAGCAGAAGTGCCAGACTTTTACAGCTTTTTTGTTAGCCCTTGCCAAAACCACATGTCACACATGTTGCTCAGCTCATAATATTTGTGAGGGGCACTAATTTGGAACCACAGGTTTTTGAGGAGCTGCTAGACATGATACTGGAGGATTGCACGACCACAAGTCACAACATATTTGAAGTTGTTTGTGAGTGTGTAGAAAACACCTGCTTGCCATGGGACAGGCCTTACTCTGTGGCAACATAAGGTTCACCACAGTGGTTGGGAGCCAGCAAGGTTTCATGATTCATCTGAAGGACAAAATCAAGATGGAACTTTGGAAAGAAATATCAAGCATACACTGTTTTGTGCACCAGGAAGCTCTTTGTGCTGAAAGTGTGAAATGAGCAGATTCTACATGAAGCTACCAATGCTTCTGATATGTGCTGCCATGTCCTGAGTGGTTCAGGTACTTCTAAAGTGACATAAATTTTTACTTTTTTCTTCCATGAAGAAATTTATTCAGGCATTAAGGGTTTAACTTGGCACCATATATTTTTTAACTTTTTTGAAAAATTTCAAACTGATGATATATCTTCCCCTGGAGGGTGATAATCTGACTCAAAAGGAGATGGCATTTTTTGACCAGAAACAACCTTGTATTGGGACATGCATGTACACTCACAGATTTTTGAGTTAAACACCACAACTACATTAGATAGTGGGGAGTCTCAGCTGTTGTGGTGACTGTTAATGTGGTAACTCAATGTCTTTCCTATTGTCCAGTGAAACCTCTACATAAGTCCATTTGGCTGCCAGTCTCAGGACTGGTCATAATTTTTTTAATGCATTTATTAAGTCTGACATAAAATTCATTCCTTGGTTCATTCTCACTTCCTCAGGTGTTCCAAACTTAAGTATCCATTGATTAACCATTGCTTGTGCCCCTGTTTCTGCCTGCTAGTTAGGTATGGCTATCATGGACATGAAATGGTAAAAATGATCAATGATTGTTAGAATGTAATGGTTTCCCTGTTAGTGTTTGAGCAGATGGTCCAAGTATGTCCATGCTACACATCTGAAATGATTTATCCGCCTCTGGTAATATCTGTAACATAAATTTTGATGAATGAATTCTGCTCCCTGCATGCACGGGGAACAATTCTTGACACAACATTTCACATCTTCCTTGCATATCTTCTACCAGCAGGTTTGAGCAGCTCTATGTTCTGAGGCTTGGTTGCCATGGTATTCAGCTAAAATTGAATTATGAGTCTCTTTGAACACCTCATTTAATAATTTTGCTGGTACCACCATGTGCAAATCACATTTTGTCTTTCTAAATAGGATCCCATCTTCCGTGCTGAACTGTGGTTGCTTCAGCAACTGCTGGTCTTGCCTGGTCTGGGTCAGCACCTTGTGCTTCCTGCCATTCTTCTGCATCTGCCCCAGCACATTCCATCATGCATAGTTTGCTACTGAATGTCTCCACATTTCCAATTGATTTATCTAGTTGGTATAGGGGATGGTGTCCTAAAACGACACACCATAAAGGAAAAAATCTGCAGAGGGCACATTTTTTGAATTATATGATTCATTTTTTGTAAGCTGACATTAAAACTATTAACTACACAGTTATTCACAAATGAAAACTATATTACACTTCATATTAGTATTACAATGTGTTATTAGAAAGCTTACATAATGTCATGTCATGAGAGTCATTGGGCAAAATAACACACTCTTGTACACTGAAGCGCCAAAGAAACTGGTATAAGCATGCGGTTTCAAATACAGAGATATGTAAACAGGCAGAATATGACACTACAGTCGGCAACACCTGTATAAGACAGCAATTGTGTGGCCTAGTTGGTATCAGTTACTGCTGCTACAATGGCAGGTTATCAAGATTGAAGTGAGTTTGAACATGGTGTTATAGTTGGAGCATGAGCGATGGGACACAGCATCTCCAAGGTAGCAGTGGGCTGGGAATTTTCCTGTACGACTTTTTCTTGAGTATGCCATGAATATCAGGAAGCTGGCAAAACATGAAATCTCTGGCACTGCTGTGGCTTGAAAAAGATCCTCCAAGAATGGGACCAATGATGACTGAAGAGACTTGTTCAATGTGTCAGAAGTGCAAATTGCTGCAGATTTTGGTGCTGGGCCGTTAAAAAGTGTCAGTGTACTTTACATTCAATGAAACATCGTTGATATAGGCTTTCGGAGCTGAAGGCCCCATGCATGTGCCCTTGATGACTGCATCACACAAAGCTCTATGCCTTGCCTGGGTCCATGAACACTGACATTGGACTGTTGACGAATGGAAACAAGTTGCCTGGTCAGACGAGTCTCATTTCAAATTGAATTGAGTGGATGGATGTGTATGAGTATGGGGACAACCTCATGAATCCCTGGACCCTGCATGTCAGCAGGAGGCTGTTCAAGCTGGTGGAGGCTCTGTAATGGTGTGGGGCATGTACAGTTGGAGTGATGTGGGACCCCTGATACTTTTAGACATGACTCTGACAGGTGACATGTATGTAAGCATTCTCTCTGATCACCAGTTTCCATTTGTGTCCATTGTGTATGCCGACGGACTTGGGCAATTCCAGCAGGACAATGCGCACCCCACACATCCAGAATTGCTACAGAGTGGCTCCAGGAACACTCTTCTAAGTTCAAACATGTCCACTGGCCACCAAACTTACCAGACATGAACATTATTGAGCATATCTGGGATGTCTTGCAACATGCTGTTCAGAAGAAATCTCCACTACATCACACACTTACTGATTTATGGGCAGCCCTGCAGGATTCATAGTGTCAATTGCCTCCAGCACTACTTCAGGCATTAGTGAAGTCCATGAAATGTCATGTTGCAGCTCTTCTGCATGCTTGCAGGGGCCCTACATGATAGCAGGTTGGTGTACCAGTTTCTTTGGCTCTTACATGTATCTTCTATAGACATTCACTTTCATTTGCAAATGTCACATGTAGACATCTTTTCCCTTTGTGAAAACCCAGCACATTTATTGTGGCACTTAACACATCTGAGCAATGTCTGTTTTGCTTTAGAGTGATTAAATAAGTCATGACAGTATCTGCAAGGAACATCTCATCATTATCACTTTGAATTTCATTCATCTTGGCTAACTCAAATGTCAGTTTCCATACATCATTCATGGCCTTTAAAGCCCTGTACTAGCTCAATTTCTAGCTTTGCTCGAAGCATTTGTTACTTATCAACCCACATGTTTATCAACTCTTACAATTTGCTTATTCTTGCCATGCACTCTCCTTCTGAAAGTAGCTTGAGAAACACCAAACATTATTAGGCATGTTTCCAGCCCATGTGCTTGTTATTAACAGCATCAATAGTCTCTTACATGGTCTATGAATCCCATGACAGGCTATTATTAATACTCTTATAGTTTATCATTATTGTTACTGAAATAATAACAATAATAATGATGAACTACACATTATATTTTCATAAACAGAAACAAATGGAAAGACAGGAAGTACAAACTGAGACTGTGAGTAAAATGACATACCTATGTCATTCCCCCACCCCACCCCTTCTATATTGGAATAAAATAAAAAGATATTTATAGCAACAGGCAAATCTTCACCAGGTATTTACTTCAACAAGAACTCGAAACATAAAAACTACAGCCTCAAGAATGTACCCTAGACACAACAAGACTTGGAGCCAACAGCAACAACAGTGACAACATAATGAAGATAAGTAAAAAGTTTTTCTTTTGTGTATCTTACACCTCTTGAAGCTCTCAAAATTTGTGCAAAGATAGAAAAATTTAATAGTGATGTGTGTGAGGGTAAGATTACACTTCTCATTGTATGTCTTGTTACTCACAGTTACAGCATTCTGTGTACCAGGACACTACTCATAAACAGGTCAACCTACATACCTAGAAATATGGTTAAAATGTTTGCAAAAAGTGTTTACTTAGATTTTGTGTAAACAAAATTGTAAATCAAATGATCCAGGTGTAATATGCCACAGAAGAACAGTTGTTACAACTTCTAAAACCTGATGTGTACGGATTCTTTTCATAATATATAAGTGTCTAAGCAAACAGCCTTGCCATTTCTGGTTTAACTCTTTTTGTCAACACAAGAAAGTAGCCTTGTGCCATAAAGTGCTGACTGTTGTAGCAGTAACAAGAAATACAGGTATGTCATTTTACCAGACTATGACATGACTTTCCCCTACTACTTCAAAACTGAATACACTCAGTCATAATGCTTATCTAGTTAAATGACTTGTTAGATATTTAAGTCTCATTAGCCATTTCAATGGTGTGTAACCAGTCATTACCTTGGAGTGTCATCCGTACAAATAACAGTGGAAATAAGTGACTTTACATACCAGTGTTACCATTTCCTTTCCTGTAGTTGAATGCTTTTTCTCTAACTTATTGAGTTGTCTTGATGCATATGCTACTGGCTGTTTTCATCTGACTACCTCCTGACATAAAATTCAACCCAAGGCAACATTTGTGGTGTCAAATGATGGGATAAACACCTTTTGGTAATCTGGAAAAGTGAGAACTAGAGCAGTGATCAATAAAAATTTCAACCTTACAAATGCTGTTTTGCAATCCAGAGACTGGACTTTCTTCAACAACTGTGTGAGGGATCTTGTAATTGCAGAGAGTTTTGGAATAAATTTTCTATGGGAACTAGCTAAGATTATGAGGTGACAGGTGGTTGTGCAGCTATCATCACATGATCAGCTCATTGCTTACTATGCTTTCACTGAGTTTGTGTGCTGGCTGCTAGGAGCACTGACATGTGGTTATTCCTTGCATGGCACACAGATGTTCCATAGTTTTGAGTTATATATTTTAGACTGTTCCGTTGCTGACTACTTTCTGAGATTCTTGCTCTTAGCATCTGTCAATGAATTGTTTCCTCCAGTTTATGTTAATTGTATTTTCAAGTTTCCTTGTGATTCCTGTAACATGGATGCATTCTAAGTACAGAAATAAAGTGCACTGAATATAGGCCCATCTGAAAGCAATTCCTCCACAATAGCAACATGAAATTAAGCCTTGTGCACAATAAGACTTGTGACAGTGGTGATCCAGTGTGATTTATGGTCAAGAATATGATTTAAAAGTCTGAAGCACATCACATTAAACAACAGAAATATGTCAGATACAGATTTACTTGCAGTCTCAAGACTGGTAATATGGCTACCACTTCTCTGGCCTCACAGTCATGTGCTTTGGTCTGTGCAGATTCAGGCAAGCTTCCTTTGTGTGGTGTGATAGCTGATTCCACAAAGTTTGTTTTAGTAGTTAGTCAACTGGTTCAGTGATGTGCTGCCAAAGTACAAGATATTATAACTTCACCACCCCACACATGACTGTACCTGAAACTCAAGACAAAATTAATAAGGCAGGTATTGGAGTCACAAGAAGGCAGAGTATGATAATTACTAACACAAGAGGACATTGGGAACAAGAGACTGTGACAATACCTCCTTCACTTGAGAAATAATGTTGACACATGCATGGTTCTGCTCATCATCTGTAACATTAGAGGACAGTCCCAACAGGGATTGCAGAGTTGCTCTTCATCAAATGCACCCTCCTCTGGTGACTCACAGTAAGCAAGCATATGTTGATATCACCAGCAATTTGCAGACCAGGCACACAAACATAATTTCCATGAATGTATGTCAGCCATAAATGTCAGACAGAGGTAGTCAAACCAGGTTGTCCTTCTGTATGCCCATGCATAATGGATCACAAGTTGGGGCAGAAGTTTTCGATAGATACAGGATCTGATCTCAACATTCTGCTGTGCGACAAGTCACACATGTACCATCTGTTCACCACAGTTTGACTGTCAGCTGCTAACAGCTCTGCCATCATGATGTACTGAATGCAGCATTTGGAGCTGGACCTGGGACTGAGGTATGCTTTGGTATGGAACTTCATAATTTCAGATGTGACAGAGTCTATCATCAGTGCAGATTCCTTGGTGGATTACTGTCTGATGCCCAACATTACCAATGCTCAGCTACTGGACACTGTCACCAAGCTGTCCACCACTGGATTTCAGTGTCACATTGCTGCATGTGACACAAAGGTGACCCCAGCTACAGGCAATGGGTATGCCAAGCTGCTCAACCAGCTACTGCTCTCACAAGGCCATTGGGGCTCCTCAACAGTTATGTCATGATACATTAATATGATGGCAGACCCTTCGATTCCATGCAGGCCCAGACAATCAGCTCCCAACCAGTACACAATTGCTAAATGAGTGTTTGACACTATGCTAACTGATGACATCATTCACTTGTCTAAAGGTCTGTGGTCATCAGCTTTGCATTTAGTCCCAAAAAAGAATGGTACATGATAGCCATGAGGTGACTACTATGCTTTAAACATGAGAACAATACCAGACAATTATCCAGTGCATCTGGCACAAAACTATAACCATGCATTTTGTGGAAACAGGTTTTAGCATGTTGGATTGTACCAAAACATACACGTAAATCCCAGTTGCTGAGAAAGACATCCAAAAAAGACAGCCCTTATAATGCCTTTTGCTCTGTTCAGAAGCTTACTCATGCCTTGTGTTATGAGAATTGCCATGCTATTTTGTCTACCTTGATGACAAGTTCATCTTCTCAACAATGCCGGAGAAACATGAGCAGCATCTCAATGAAGTTTTTGAGCACCTTGAAACATATACCAATGTTTTGAGCATCTCAAAGTGTGTGTATGGACAACTGGATATAAAGATTTTAGGGCACTTTATTTTGTTAGTGGGATCACACCCTGTGCCACAGAAAGTTGAAGCAATTTTTAATATTCTTCACCCAGAGGCAGCCAACAAACTGGGGTGGTCATTTCTACTGCTGCCATCCACAGCAGGTGGCAGAACTTCAAGAAGCAGCTCAAGTCAGTCTGGGGAAAAAGAAAAAGGGCAGGGTGCCTATACAGTGTAGATGCCTTTGAGGCTGCCTAGAAGAGCACAGCTGAGGTTGCACTTCTTACTCTCCTGTTTTAGATGCAGCCTTCACACTAATGGTTGACACTATCTGGGTACCCATTGGTGCTGTATTGTAACAGTATGATAATGAGGCCTGGCAACTCCTTGCTTTTTTCTTCTCAGAAATTCTCTCCAGCTCAGCAACAATGGAGTGGGTATGTCCAGGAATTCTTAGCAATCTACGCATCTGTAAAATATTTCCATCCACAACTGGAGACAAGAGTATTCGTGGTCTAAACGGCATACAATGATATGCCAGAACTGTGGATGTTGTCTTTGGATGATGTTCCAGAGCTATCTGTAACTGATGGCACCCACTTTGTATGTCAATAGCTGGAAAATAATGAGATTGGCCAATATTATCTAAGGTCTCTATTATATTAGGTATAGGGTAGGCATCTGTAACTGTACTCTGGTTTGATCACAACAAAACCTACATGCTTTACTGCCATTTGATGATATTTTTGGCACAAGCACAATTGGTGTGGTCTAGGGGTTGTTACTCTCACCTGTGATCCCATCACGGTGTAGTTGATTTATAAACTCATCCATTATAGTTGTAAACAGTGAAGGACTCTGTCAGTTTTTTTATAGACAGTTCCCCATGGAAATATGATGTTGAGTTAGTGGTGCGGCAGGTCCTTGGGAATCAAATAACTCAGCATGTTCTTCCAACAGTCTCTCCACATCCTGCTCATCCTATTCCTCTAAACAAGACACTTTCCTCTTCAGTGCTATTAAACTGACAGATTGTCTGAGTGTCATACAGACTGACATGAAACCTCTATTTAATTCATCTTCATCTAGTACTTTTAAGCTAGCTACTAGAGTATCATCCAATAGCTTTACTTCTTGGGAACTGAAGTTATTTCTGCTGACATGCACAACTCAGGTTCTGTCAACTTCCTGTATGTAGACCTAACTATGTGCTTTATTTAACTCTTCATTATGAGACAAGGTCTCAACCATACAGAAAGTGTTAATCAGCAGTGCAGCTACTATGTTTACTCAAAGTAATTTTCTTCTGGTATGATATCCCATGAGTTGATTTTGAGGGACCTTGTATTCAGGTTAGGTGGCCACCCACAGGCTAGGGGTAATCCTTGTGGAGTGTTGGTTTTCAAGCCATAAAACTGAGATGCTATTTGCTGTTCAAGTCAACTTTGGCATGATGTGCAACCAGGAAATCTAAACCAAGTATAACTTCATAACTGCTTGAAAACTACAGGGAGAACTCCTACACTAACTCAAAAGTTGTTCCCCCTCCCTCCCTCTCAGAATCCCACTATTGTCAAAGAAAACAAATTAACATCACCACCACCTCTGCTTCTGTCTCTTAACGTTCAGTATGGCACACTCTCTTTTAATTCACTTACTAGTTTATTCATTTCATCCATAGTATTTCTGTCATCATGGGAAGTAATAAATAAGGTACCATCTGCTTACATTACAAGTTTGAAAGGAAGCAGACAAGGCAGACAATTAACATAAACAATGAACAAAAATGGTCCAAGCAATGATCCCTGAGGCTTTAGTCTTATGATGTTCCAAAAGCCTGATGTATTAATTAAATCTCTTGGGACCATTTGCTTCCTTCTGGACAAGTATGATTTTTATTAATGCCAATCTCATATCAATTATCCTACACTGCTTAACTTTATTCACAAGAATATAATGTGATATTGTGTGAAAGGCCTTAGTTGGATCAACCAATGCAGCACATGTATATTGCTTATGTTCAGATCCCTTTAAGACAGATAAAACAATTTCCTGCACTGCTTTAACCATAGATTGACCTTCACAAAATCCTTGTTGGACCAGACTTAAGAGGCAACTGTTCTCAAAATATTCACTTAGTTGCCTTTTCATAATCACTTCAATGATTTCAGGATTTAAGAATTCCATGTATACAACACATGACATTTCCAAGGGTAAACTCTACAAAAATGAATACAGTGCTCTCTGTTCAGCTCCCTGTAATATGGCCTTATTTGCACTGTCATTCTCAGTCAGTTCATATGTATTAATATTAATTTTCCAAATGCAGTCTACAAAGCTCTCTACTAATTCTCTGTGTTTCTAAAATATCTCCATAAGCTGATAACTGTGGAACCTTTCTGTATTTGTCATCATATGTATTTCTGCTGATCCTTCTCTTAAGTTGTCAAATGATTGTACATCTCTTAATTCCTTGTCACACATTAAATAAGCCATATCATTCCCTACTAGTTTTAGTCTAGCTACACTTAAATTGCTTATCTTTCCAATTTCCCAACCTGGCAGCTGTATCCAAATTATCACAGAATACAAACAAATCTTCCCTGGATTTACTCAAAAGTTGGATTACCAATGAAGTGGTGTTAGTATCATGGACAGTACACAGGGATGTGACTGTTTGTTCTCTTAGTTTTCTATTTCCACGTGTAGCTGAGTTACCTGATACAGTAGATGCTGAATCACATCCTGAGATAGCATCTGTTTAGACATTTTGCTCACTTACTACCACCAAAAATGCATGGTTTACCCAAAATAATAAGGAAGAAGAAATGATAGGAAAAACAACCACACAGGACCATGAAAACTAAAGCTCTATCAGAGACGGATGTGGGTGGTGCAGAAGAAGGCAGCTCATGAATACAAGAAATCCTTTCTTACTGTTTATTTACATTTGTTCCCTCTTTGATGCTGCTGGCATTGATCCTTTGTGACCAAGGAAAATGAACTGATACAACATCTCCCAGAGTGTTGTCCTCCCATCCTGGCCCCAACAGCAGTAGTGCAGACCAAGCAACACCACTGCTGCTACTGTACCAAGGGATATCTCACATTACTGGCCCATCTTGGCAGATGCAGAGATGGCTGGACCCCAGCATTGAAGTGTCTTGAACAGGGGCCAATGACCTGGGTACAATAGTTGCCATACGGTAATGGGTCAGTGACTGGGCACTTGCGATGAGACAGGACTGTTATAGCAAGAACAAACATGATTTATGGAACTTAGTTCTTTATAGATCCAATGTAAGATACAATGAACAACAGGCTGCACATAGCATGGAACACATTGAATGGAAAACAGTAATTCAGGTTACAGACTAAACTGAGCACTCATTTGCGATTGCTTAAATAATACTGTTTCTTTGGTGACTCAGCATGAACATGCAATCCCTGAAATCAAGTGCATTCTGAGTGAAAGTATATCACTCCTCCATTCTAGGGGTGGGAAAATGACATATGCATGAAAACAATAGACACAGGAAAAATTCATGATACAAAAAAATGCACTGTTACCGAAAAATGCATTGGTACCATAAAAAAAAGCACTGATCTCACAAGGCTTTGAGGTTACTAGTCATGGAAAACACTGATGATGGCGCTGATGTCTGTTTCATTGTCCATCAATGGCAGCTGCTACAGTATGTGGTGGGCAGGCACTGGCAAGCAGGGGCAGAAGTGATGACGGGCCGGTTTGGCATAACATCCATCTGTAGCCAACATGAGATGCTGACCTGGCTGAAGAGTAGCCAGACATGGAGCAGATGGGAGCTTAAATTTATTCAAAGCAAATGTTCAGTCTCAAACTGGAGACCAGAAAAAAGGCACATTTTTATGCAAAACTTCATGCAGGGGCTGAGCAACAGTGGATGCATCTGGTAAAAACTTATGGTAGTACACGCCTTTACCTAGAAATGCCTGCAGTTCCTTAATGGGGGTCAGCCACAGCAAAGCCACAATCCCATCAACATGGTGACACTATGGCTTGACCTCCGAGTGAGAAACCTGAAAACCTAGTGTAGTAACCACAACCCCCGAAATTGGTGCATAGGGGCGGAAATGCCCCGGACGATGCCGAGGCGGGCAGAATGAGGGCATGGCTTGTGAGACGTCCGGAGGGACCACTGGGGGAGGGGAGGGGAGGGCAGACTGTCTGCGGCATCCATCAAGGTGTCACTAGAGGGCAGGGGATCAGTGGGCGTCCCTATACCCCGGCGAGGTGGAAGGGGTGTCTGCAGAGCCGGTGAGGAGATGGAGGTTGAAGGGAAGGGCTCCATCTCGAGGGACGTGTTCGCACCAGGAAGCAGGGAAGGCGGTGGGGGAGGAATCAAGGCAAGGGCCTGAGGGCGGAGTTGGTTATGGTGGCGATGCTCGAGCCCTCTGTGTGTCTGTACGGTCATCACTCGCCACCCATGAGCCGCTGTCACCGTAGCGGGCGTCCATGCAGATGTGCTGCCATAGGAGCGGGCCCACACGGCCATGCCCAGGGTGTAGTGCTGGGAGGAGCGAGAGTGGGGCCCAGAAGGGAATGGTGTCAGAAGGTGGAGGAGGGTCTGAGGTTGTCGCCGTGAAGGAGTTCGGCAGGAGTATGACCGGCCACCGGTGTAGTGTGGTAGGTGCTTAGAAACAAGGTGAGGACCGAGGTGGTGGCCGACGGCTCCACTGATTTCATCAGCTGCTGTTTGAAAGTGTGGACCAGGCGTTCCACCCTGCCATTGGATGATGGATGGAAGGGGGGAGAGCGAATGTGTTTGATACCTTTAGCGGAGCAGAAGGTCTGGAACGAGGACGCTGTGAATTGGGACCCCATTATCTGTGACCAATGTCTGAGGAACGCCTGCAATGGCCAACACCTGGGCCAAGGCAGTGAGGGTGGCGTCAGTGGTGGTGGTGGACGCCATGCGAACCACATATGGGTATTTGGAATAGGCATCAATGATGAGGAGCCACATAGAGCCTAAGAACGGGCCTGCAAAATCGAGATGGATCCTGTCCCAGGGTTGGCTGGGTGTTGGCCAGGGCTCGAAAGATTGTGGAGGACTAGCCTGATGACGCGCACACACTGTGCAACCATGGATGAGGTGCTCAATGTCTCCATCGATCCCTGGCGAATAGACATGTTATCGAGCCAACGCCTTCATGCGAGACATCCCCAGTGTCCGCGGTGTAATAAGTGCAGGACGCGGTGGCGTAAGTCCAGAGGGATAATCACCCGATGGGCGTCTGAGTCCGTGGACAACAGGACGACGTCCTCCATCACCGAAAGTCTGTGTGAGATGTGACACCACGGGCTGAAGTCAGTTTTCAAACGTCGGGTAAGGTAGGGAGGCCAACCACGGGGCACATAGTGGAGGACTTGCTGCAGAATGGGGTCCCTGCACGTGGAAGCGGCGATTTGCGTGGCTGTCAGAGGAAATCCATCGAGAAGGATGGAACTGTCGCCGTAGGCGACCAACCTCTGAGAGGGTGGGAACAATTCTGGAGGCCCGAGACGTGCATACGTTGTCAGATTGACCAAAGAAACTGTGGCCCCCGTATCGACCTGGAAACGGACGTCCTCGTTAAAGATGCGTAGGGTGAGGAATAACTTTTGAGCCAATGTGTCGGTCCGAGGGGCGACTGCGTGTAAAGCATGGACAGCCTCCTGTTGGCCCGCAGGGGCGTGACAGGGGCGGGTCAAACGGCTACGACAGACAGATTGAAGGTGGCCCTCTTTCTCACAGAGCGAACAGGTCTTCCGGCGATGGGGATAGTCAGCTGGAGTGTGGGCCGAGAAGCACTGGGGGCATGATGGGAGGGGGCCACGCGGCCGACGTCAAGGGGCGACCGGCAGTTCGGACAACATAGAGACGTCAGACAGCGAGGAATCTCGACGGCGGTGCCCTCTGGAGACTGCGCCCCGTCGACGGCGATATGGAGTGGAGCGGGAAGTGGACTCGACCGCTGCCACCTGGGGCCGCGCCATGAGACGTTCGTTCGCCGCTTGAGCAATTTCGAAGGAATGGGCAATACGCAGAATGTCTTCCAACGAGGGGTTGTCCAACTTTAACGCCGCAGTGCGGACCTCCGGATCGGGCGCCAGTTGAACGACCACATCCTGAATTAACGAATCTGCATATGACGCCTTGCACTGCTGATTGGTGCACGTGAAGTTGCATTTGCGGCTGAGGCCTTGCAAATCCGTCACCCAGGAACGGCAGGACTGACCCGGCTGCTTGTGGTATTGATGGAATTCCAAGCGAGACGCAACCACGTGGTATTGCTGGGAATAATAGTTAGTTAGCAACACACAGATCTCGTGAAAGGAGAGAGCCATGGGGTCGACCAACGGTGCCAACTTGCGGAGCAATAAAAGTGTCCAGTGAGGCCCAAGACAAGAACAACGACCGCTGCAGAGAGTCATCCGACACCTGAAAGGCCGTGAAATGTTGCTTCAGACGATGCAGGTACGTTTCCCAATCCTCTTTTGCGTCGTTGAACGGTGGGAACGACGGCGGACGTGGGAACGTATCTGAAAGCGGGGCACCTGGGGAAAGAGGTGGGAGGTAATCCCGCTTATTGACCCTGTCTGAGAGCAACTGCAGTGAGGTCTGTAAGACCTCCAACTGCTGCTGTTGCTCTAAGAGAGTGAGCAATTTCTCTTCCATACTCCTACGTTCCGTTTATCTCATCGCCAAATGTAGTAACCACGACCAACAGCGGGAATGCCTTGGGCCACAGATCGGAGCCGCCAGGTGGGGAAGCCACCGGCGGTGGAGCACGCACCACCGGGTAAACACAGGACGAGTCAGACGACAGACCAACGACAACTGACAACAACCGACCGTGAGCGACACAACAAGGAAGAGATAAATAACGGAGGCTTGTGGAAACCACAACACCAAACACCAAACGTAAATCCACTCGGAACCAGAACCAGGCAAATGTCAACAACGAGCAACGACCAGAACGCAGTACCGCCGAAATAGAAACGAAATCCAGAGCAAGTACCAGACTGGCTGGACTAGGTTTTTCTTTTTTCTTTTTTTTCTTTTTTTCTTTTCTTTTTTTTTTTTTAATTGTGATTTTATTCCCCTGCCCCATATGGGCAGGGGAGGGCTGTCGGCGGCACAATCCGCCGCTCTTCAGCCGAGAGACACGACAACTAAAACAAGAATAAAATGATACATACATAAGGAAATAAAAAAGGGGAGCATAAAACAGAGTAAGGGGAGAAAATGGAGGTAAAAAGACATGGACATGTAGACGTTCATGGAGGACAGTTAAAAAAAAGTCACCAGAAAGTTAAAAAACACAGTTGGCGATTCTTGAAACACAGAAAAGACACTGAATGCGAATGCACAGGTTAAAAGTTAGCCACAGTATTAAAAACACTCCGAAACAACACACTTAAAACCCACTTCGAGCACACACGACGAAGAGTAAAACTACCAGGTGGGACCTGCCGAGGGAAAGGTCAGACAGGATGGAAAAGGAGGGGAGAGCACGGGGCAGCTGAGGAAGCGGCGGGATGAAGAGAGGAGGGGCAACCGTGGGTTCACGAAGAGGCAGGAGACACGTGGGGCGGGAGAGGAAAAGGGAAGACAGGGCAGGAGGGAGCGCAGAGACACTGAAAGGAGGCACAAGAGATGGAGGGGAAGTAGGAGGGGAAAGCCACTCAGGAGGAGGGAGGGGGAGGAGAGGGAGCCCTGAGGAGGAGGCAGGAAGAGGGGGTTAGAGTTGGTAGGAAGGGTAGATGTCAGGGCGAAGCTCATCATCCGGGAGGGGTAGATGGTGGAAGTTGTGTTGGGAAAGGAGATGAGAGTGTGGAGATGGAGAGAGGGAGGGACACAACGGTAAAGGCGCGGCAACTGGTTGGGAGTGGAGAGGAGGGAGACACCAGGGGGTGAGGGGGATCGAGGCGGCGGACAATATATAGTGTGCGGATGTGTTCAAGGAAAAGGAGAAGGTGGGGGAAGGGGATGAGGTCGTAGAGGATGCGCGTGGGGGACGGAAGGCGGATGCGGAAGGCGAGGCGGAGTGCATGGCGTTCGAGAATTTGGAGGGCTTTATAGAACCGGGGAGGAGCGGAAATCCAAGCGATGCTGGCATAACAAAGGATGGGGCGGATCATGGATTTGTAGGTGTGAAGGATGGTGGAAGGATGCAGATCCCACGTCCGGCCGGACAGGAGTTTCAGGAGGCGGAGGCAGTTGTGAGCTTTGTTTTGGATGGTAAGTAGATGGGGAGTCCAGGTGAGGTGCTGGACTAGGGCAGAGCGGGTCCCTATATACGAAACCGGAGGGAGCGGCTATTGGCCGTTGTCTGCACGTGGCTTAGCGGTGGCGCCCCCACTGTGCGATAGCCGCTGCGCAGAATAGCTGCCGCAGAGGCGGAGCCCTCTATGGGCTGACCACGTCCATTTGTTCTGCCGCGTGTTCAACTTCTGCGGCGGAAGGTACTAGACCTAGATACTCAATTGATGGCTGGAAAAATTGAGATTTGCTGAGGCTGCACTTGCCATCCGCAAACTACAAAACAGAAAACAATTATTGGAGATTGCTAAGACGGTCACAATACACTAAGAGACTAAACTTCACGAATAAAATATAGTCATATAAAATATTCCACCAGACACTAAAGTTGGAACACTAAACATGTCTGTAGCATGCACTGAACAAAACTATCCACACTGAATTAATACGACAGCAGGGTGGGCTTTATATAGCCGTGGCATTGTAATGTCTCGAATTATCGAGGCAATGTGAGGAGGAGGGTTTCAGGCACTTCTGCTCCAGTCCTTTTGATGTCGCCACAGCAGCAGGGCTGGCCTGCTGGCGCCAGACTTTACCTGAAGCTTCACGCACCAGGACAAATTCTAAGTGTGCCCACAGCACCGTAACACTATCACGATTCACACCACTCGTTTTCAGTTAACCTGCTTACTACCATAATAATTATTTGTTTTAACTCATTACTGTATGTATTTTAAAAGGTAACTATCATCAAACAAGGAAAATAAAAAATTTCAACATAATTTTGTGATTTTACCAAGCATAATATAACTAATAATTTTATTAAATTATTGGAGGGGGGGGGGGGGGCTCATTCCTGCCAAAGGAATTTTTGAGGGGGCTCAGGCCCCCTCACGCCCCACGGAGTTGGCACCTGTGGATGCATGTATGGTGAAAACCAGGAAAGAAAGAGAGCCCTAGATAGGTTTGCATCTCCCATGAAAGAAACCTGGAAATGTTGGCATAGCCATGTCTTGTAGGAGTCCCAATCTTCAGCCGATTCTTCATATGCCACAGAGGGCAATGGTTGCACTGTCTGAAAAGTAACCTGCCGCAAACATGCAGATGCTACTTGATTGAGAGTGGTGGTGAGAGCCTACCATTGTTCTACATCTACATCCATACTCCACAAGCCACCTGACGGTGTGTGGTGGAGGGTACCTTGAGTACCTCTATCGGTTCTCCCTTCTAATCCAGTCTCGTATAGTTCGTGGAAAGAAGGATTGTTGGTATGCCTCTGTGTGGGCTCTAATCTCTCTGATTTTATCCTCATGGTCTCTTCGCGAGATATACGTAGGAGGGAGCAATATACTGCTTGACTCCTCGGTGAAGGTATGTTCTCAAAACTACAACAAAAGCCTGTACTGAGCTACTGAGCATCTCTCCTGCAGAGTCTTCCACTTGAGTTTATCTATCATCTCCGTAATGCTTTTTCAATTACTAAATGATCCTGTAACAAAGAACGCTGCTCTCTGTTGGATCTTCTCTGTCTCTTCTATCAATCCTATCTGGTATGGATCCCACACTGGTGAGCAGTATTCAATCAGTGGGTGAACAAGTGTACTGTAACCTACTTCCTTTATTTTCAGATTGCATTTCCTTAGGATTCTTCCAATGAATCTCAGTCTGGCATCTGCTTTATGATCATTCCATTTTAAATGACTCCTAATGCATACTCCCAGATAATTTATGGAATTAACTACTTCCAGTTGCTGACCTGCTATATTGTAGCTAAATGATAAGGGATCTTTCTTTCTATGTATTCACAGCACATTACATATGTCTACATTGAGATTCAATTGCCATTCCCTGCACCATGCGTCAATTCGCTGCAGATCCTTCTGCATTTCAGTACAATTTTCCATTGTCACAACCTCTCGATATACCACAGCATCAACCGCAAAAAGTCTCAGTGAACTTCCGATGTTATCCACAAGGTCATTTATGTATACTGTGAATAGTAACGGTCCTACGACACTCCCCTGTGGCACACCTGAAATCACTCTTACTTCGGAAGACTTCTCTCCATTGACAATAAAATGTTGCATTCTGTAATCTAGGAACTCTTCAATCCAATCACATAACTGGTCTGATAGTCCATATGATCTTACTTTGTTCATTAAATGACTGTGGGTAACTGTTCTGCTAAAGCTTGCTACTGGGCAATGAAATGTTGGAGTATTTCTTCCATTGAGTCATTTGTCTGCTGACTTAGCCCTGACAATAACACACAGAGAAAATGTAACCCTTACTTGTCACCAAGTTTGTTACAGCAAGAACAAACACAATTTATGGAACATAATACTTTGTAGATCCACGTAAGACACAGTGAAGTACAGGCTGCTCGTAGTACTGAACGCATTGAATAGACTACAGTAATACAGGTTACAGAATAGGCTGAGCATTCATTTACGATTGCTCAAATAATACTGTTTCTTTGGCTGCTTACGTGAGTGCACCAGGAGGTTGACCCAGGTGGCCTCTATAAGCAGGCCTGTGAACTGTATGCATCCATGATCTCTGAAATTGTGCGCATCCTAAGTGAAAGTACATCAAGGACTGCAGCTGTGTTCTTCTTATTATATAATAAAATGCAAGATGAGAAACATATTCATTAATTATATTTTTTTTAACTATATATGATGGTAGTGTGTGTCCTGAAAGAACAATTACCGTCAATGACCATGCAGCTTTGCTAAAAATCAAATGATAATTAAATGGACACCCTAGCTGCAAGCAGGCGTTGATACACTTCGTTGGGGACATGTTGAAAATGTGTGCCCCGACCGGGACTCGAACCCGGGATCTCCTGCTTACATGGCAGACGCTCTATCCATCTGAGCCACCGCGCAGGAGATCCCGGGTTCGAGTCCTGGTCGGGGCACACATTTTCAACATGTCCCCAATGAAGTGTATCAACGCCTGCTTGCAGCTAGGGTGTCCATTTAATTATCATTTGATTTCTAGCAAAGCTGCATGGTCATTGACGGTAATTGTTCTTTCAGGACAGACACTACCGTCATATATAGTTAAAAAAAATATAGGTTTCCGGCCTTTGACCTTCTTGTGCGAACGCACACGCTATGCCCGAACTCGTACGGGACTTGGTAGATTAATCTGCCACGAGTAATGAGTATGATGGGCAAACATCTATTAGGCGCACTACGAATGTAGTGTTGTGGACATGTTGGGAATGTGGATCTCACGGGGAGCATGCAAGGGATAAGTCCCTGCAGACACACTATCCTCTGTGCCCGCGGTGGCTCAGATGGATAGAGCATCTGCCATGTAAGCAGGAGATCCCGGGTTCGAGTCCCGGTCGGGGCACACATTTTCAACATGTCCCCAATGAAGTGTATCAACACCTGCTTGCAGCTAGGGTGTCCATTTAATTATCATTTCATTAATTATATGATGAGATTTTACTGTATCTCATGCAGTAGAGAGAGTGTACTGATAATTATTAATTATCAGTTTCTATGAGATAATTAGTAACTGAATAAGTGTTTGGCTGGGAACTGATGAAACTATACTGTTTAATGCTTTGAGTGGGTCATTATTGTGGGGTACTACTTGTATGCCCCAACAAAGTGATACCAGTGCAATGAAAATTTCTTTTAACATTCCAGAATGAGATTTTTTTTTCTCATTCTGGAAACATCCCCCAGGCTGTGGCTAAGCCATGTCTCCGCAGTATCCTTTCTTTCAGGAGTGCTGGTTCTGCAAGGTTTGCAGGAGAGCTTCTGTAAAGTTTGGAAGGTAGGAGACGAGATACTGGCAGAAGTAAAGCTGTGAGGACCGGGCGTGAGTCGTGCTTCGGTAGCTCAGATGGTAGAGCACTTGCCCGCGAAAGGCAAAGGTCCCGAGTTCAAGTCTCGGTCGGGCACACAGTTTTAATCTGCCAGGAAGTTTCTTTTAACATTGATTAATTAAAAAGTGATTTAGCTCATATAATGTAAGGATATTTTATCATTCTTTAATTAAATTGTGATTAATATGCGATTTTTCTCATACATGTTTACCTCAGTAACACAATGACAGCTTTTCTTTACATGCGTACAAAGTACACTGTTCGCCCGCTCATGTTATGAAAATGAGCACACCCACTCCAGGGTTTTTAAGACATTCAAAACATTGTCATTAAATGTAATACAGTATGAAAATTTTGGAAAGCAAAACTTAGACAATCATTGTAATTGGAAAACTCTTTTACAAGGTAAAACTTCAGTCACTTTTAATTGTAAATATATACAGATCACCAGTGGGAAATTTTGAACTGTTTATGATAAATCTGGATTTCTTAATGTGCTATTTTTCAGATGGCAGCAAGTAGTTAACCATCTGTGGTGACTGTGCAGATTTTCTAAAGGATTCTGACAGAAAAAATGATCTGGAAATCTTATTTGGATCCTACAATTCGATCTCAGTAATTAACTTTCCAATATGGACAGATAAAGGCAGTAGGACCTTAATTGATAATATTTTGTTTGGTGAAGCTCAAAGCAAGAAACTGAGTGTTTACCCAGTAACAAATGCTTCCCCTGACCATGATGCACACTTAGTTAGGGTAAATTACATAGTGCCTTACAGTATGGGTACTCCTCAGTGGACATTAGTTGGAATAATTAAGGAGTCCAGGACGAATGTTTTTAAGAATAGTTCACAAGAGATGACCTGGGATGAAATTTATAGTCAACCAAACTCTAATATAAAATTTAATCTATTCCATGATAAATTCATATCATTAACTGAAAATAACTTTCTGCATAACTAATAAGCCAGGACATTGAACAGCCATGTAAAAAATTATGGGCCATTAGAGGAATTAAAGTACATTGTGAAAGCAAAGGGGAATTGTATCTGTTGGGATGAACAAGTAGACATCCAGTAGCAGTTGCAAATAAAAAAGTACTCAGAATTACTAGTAAGGGTTTGTGGCATCGATAGGTCACATCGACCACACAAATTACAATCTTTGGAACATTAACTGCTCTGACGAGCCTTCATGTTTAATTCAGTCTGCCTTTGTATTTCATGTAATGTTCATGTCTATCAGTAAAATATATGTGTATATAGAAAACTTGGGAACTGTTTATTACGTAATTTTTTTTGTCATCAGTCTACTGACTGGTTTGATGCAGCCCACGACGAATTCCTTTCCTGTGCTAACCTCTTCATCTCAGAATAGCACTTGCAACCTACGTCCTCAATTATTTGCTTGACGTATTCCAATCTCTGTCTTCCTCTACAGTTTTTGCCCTCTACAGCTCCCTCTAGTACCATGGAAGTCATTCCTTCATGTCTTAGCAGATGTCCTATCATCCTGTCCCTTCTCCTTATCAGTGTTTTCCACATATTCCTTTCCTCTCCGATTCTGCGTAGAACCTCCTCATTCCTTACCTTATCAGTCCACCTAATTTTCAACATTCGTCTATAGCACCACATCTCAAATGCTTCGACTCTTTTCTTCCGGTTTTCCCACAGTCCATGTTTCACTACCATACAATGCTGTACTCCAGACGTACATCCTCAGAAATTTCTTCCTCAAATTAAGGCCAGTATTTGATATTAGTAGACTTCTCTTGGCTAGAAATGCTTTTTTTGCCATAGCGAGTCTGCTTTTGATGTCCTCCTTGCTCCGTCCGTCATTGGTTATTTTACTGCCTAGGTAGCAGAATTCCTTAACTTCATTGACTTCGTGACCATCAATCCTGATGTTAAGTTTCTCGCTGTTCTCATTTCTACTACTTCTCATTACCTTCGTCTTTCTCCAATTTACTCTCAAACCATACTGTGTACTCATTAGACTGTTCATTCCGTTTAGCAGATCATTTAATTCTTCTTCACTTTCACTCAGGATAGCAATGTCATCAGCGAATCGTATCATTGATATCCTTTCACCTTGTATTTTAATTCCACTCCTGAACCTTTCTTTTATTTCCATCATTGCTTCCTCGATGTACAGATTGAAGAGTAGGGGCGAAAGGCTACAGCCTTGTCTTAGACCCTTCTTAATATGAGTACTTCGTTCTTGATCGTCCACTCTTATTATTCCCTCTTCGTTGCTGTACATATTATATATGACCCGTCTCTCCCTATAGCTTACCCCTACTTTTTTTAGAATCTCGAACAGTTTGCACCATTTTATATTGTCGAACGCTTTTTCCAGGTCGACAAATCCTATGAAAGTGTCTTGATTTTTCTTTAGCCTTGCTTCCATTATTAACCATAACGTCAGAATTGCCTCTCTCGTCCCTTTACTTTTCCTAAAGCCAAACTGATCGTCACCTAGCGCATTCTCAATTTTCTTTTCCATTCTTCTGTATATTATTCTTGTAAGCAGCTTCGATGCATGAGCTGTTAAGCTGATTGTGCGACAATTCTCGCACTTGTCAGCTCTTGCCGTCTTCGGAATTGTGTGGATGATGCTTTTCCGAAAGTCGGATGGTATGTCGCCAGACTCATATATTCTACACACCAATGTGAATAGTCGTTTTGTTGGCACTTCCCCCAATGATTTTAGAAATTCTGATGGAATGTTATCTATCCCTTCTGCCTTATTTGACCGTAAGTCCTCCAAAGCTCTTTTAAATTCCGATTCTAATACTGGATCCCCTATCTCTTCTAAATCGACTCCTGTTTCTTCTTCTATCACATCAGACAAATATTCACCCTCATAGAGGCTTTCAATGTATTCTTTCCACCTATCTGCTCTCTCCTCTGCATTTAACAGTGGAATTCCCGTTGCACTCTTAATGTTACCACCGTTGCTTTTAATGTCACCAAAGGTTGTTTTGACTTTCCTGTATGCTGAGTCTGTCCTTCTAACAATCATATCTTTTTCGATGTCTTCACATTTTTCCTGCAGCCATTTCTTCTTAGCTTCCCTGCACTTCCTATTTATTTCATTCCTCAGCGACTTCTACTTCTGTATTCCTGATTTTCCCGGAACATGTTTGTACTTCCTCCTTTCATCAATCAACGTATATTATGATCCATATCCAGAATCCCATATTGGTGACCCCAGACAAAAAGTTCTACATCTTCCGTGACTTCTGCGCCGGTTGCATAGAATCAACAGGTTTCATGTATGAGGCCATGGCTACATCACTGAACATTCTTTACAAAGATTTGGAGGCCCAGCACTTACAACCAGGCCAACACAGCCTCGTCAGCTATTTTGCAGCTAACAGACAATGATCTACGATGTTCGACGAGGATAACCTCTACTTTAGCAACTCCACAGCAACTGAGTTTTATGCAGTTACCTCAGACAATGGACTCAAGTTATGTTTCGCCAGATTACGCACAACAACAAGTGAAAAGGGAAGTGAACGATCTACTAAATAGTGTGACAATCAATCGCTCGTACGAAGTTCAAAGGGACTGAAATTCACACACGTGCTTTGATCCTCTATGCGCCAGGAAGTTGGTTACAGTAGTGCTGTGTGCAATGCTGCCTTTTGTGCAAAACACACATGCAGTCAACTATTACCAAGCTACGCCAGCCTCGCCTTCCTCACAAATCAGTAAGAGACATTTTTATGCATCCAGTCTGCCAGAACGAACCACCAGATCAGTGGCCCAGTTTTGCGGCCACATGGGTACAAATGCACTCAACATAGCCTCTTCACCCAGCAATGTTGTACTACGATAGTGTGACTGTCAACAGATTTCACCAGTGTTTTATGGCCCTACCACAAAGGGTGTGTGGCCAGTGTGCGCAAAAACTCTCGTTGTTGGCACTTTAAGCTCCAAGCCACCACCCCCCTAACTCCCACTCCCTCACCCACGGGGGGCCTTGATTCCGACCATACAACCGCTCACTCCTTCTGCAGTACCGTCTGCATCTGCCGCACTGGCTTTCTGCGTCATTTCCGAGTTGGACAATGTCAGCGCTATAACTGCAATTTCCGGTCCAGTTTATGGGTCCTCATTTCGCACCGCTTGCCTGTTCACTTCCACGGTTCCAACCATGCCTGTGGCATCGCATTCCCGTGTGTCTTCAGAGACATTACAACCAGCTGTTGTTCCGAACGTATGTGTTAGTAACATTTCCGCTCTGGTGATGCTGTATACCACCATGAACTCTTGTGCAGTGGGACCGCAGGCCTTCCAAGACATGCCGAAGCCACCTTCATCTCCACCTCCAGGCCGCCTACCCAAGCTACCTCCCCTATAAGAGGACAATCCAGTTTCATGGTTCGCACTGGTGGAGCACCTCTTCAAGCTGCATTAAGTGACTGATGACAACTCCAAGTTCCTATGTTTGGTCACACCCCTTCACGACCATGCGGATTTAATTTGTGATCTACTACTTTCGCCTCCACTGGCACCAAAGTACGAGTTCGCCAAGAAAACGATATTGGACTGACTTGCCTGCTTGCCACAGGAATTGATAATCAAGATTCTGTATGAGGAGCACCTGGGGGACTGCACTCCATCACAACTTTGGTGCCGCCTCAGGTAACTCATGAGTGAACACACAATGCCGGACGTCACCCTATGGGCGGTGTGGTCTGCCAAGTTACCTACTGACCTACAGGTACACCTTCTGCCGCACTCATTTGAGTCTATCAGTTCTCGCCTACACATTGCAGATCAGCTGTACGCGCTTCTGTGCCAGAAACACCCAGCTCATCTACCATTGCTGTGTGACACTACTACTCCTGTTTACTGGCTGTCTGCAAGCAGGGGCAAGGCCTGTTCCACTTCCACGCCTTCTACGCCACCAGGCAGTACTCGTTCGCTCTCTTCTCTTTCTGAGCACTGAAGAATCGTCCACACTCCATATGTCCCAGTTTCTGTCCCAGAACAGATCAACAAGGGCAAGCCTCCCCTGCTATCATAGTCATTGCCACCGCCACATCTGGCTCATCCGTACTGTTGCTACCACAAGATTTTTGGGGCTGAGGGCATGAAGTGCAGGTTACCTTGCCAACACCCAAACGCTGACCACAGTAACTAAGTGATGCAGAGTCCTGTGGGGAACTTCACAGGCATCCCCTAACATTGCACTCCATCCACTCGTCCCCTCACTCAAGCGGTCATTTATACATGACAGACATTTCATCACAGTTTGTCTACCAAATTGACACTGGCGCTGACGTGTCTATCATACCTCGATCGTTGGCTCCTACTGACTTTTCATCGACTAAGTCTCTCCTATGAGCTGTCAATGCATCAACATCACAAACTGTCGGTTCTGTGAAAGTGATGGTGCACCTATACCCTTCTCCGCATTTCTCATGGACCTTCTACATTGCCGACATCGACGAACTAATTTTTGGTATGAATTTTTTGTCCCATTACAAGCTCTCCCCAAATGTAGTCCAGTGTTCAGTGTTACACCATCTGTCTAATACTCAGATACCATGCTCCGGCACCCATTCTCCTCATTCCGTTTCCGCCACGACATGGGATTTAGTTCGTGAGTGTTCCACCCTCATGGTCTAGAATGTGACCTGTGTCATTAACCTACTTTCAGAATATGACTCAGTGGTGCACCTCTGCTGGGAGAGTGACGAGCTGAAAGAACGCATTGCTCACACTTACAATGAGCTCGCTGCGGCCCGCACCTCACTGTTGAAACTACAGTCTGCAGTTCCTTCACCGGATTGAACTTCATAGCCAAGCATCAGTTCAAACACTCATCAGGTTAGTTCAAAAACAATCATTGCGTGTGACGATTTGCGTTCAGTGACCTCCGCACCACCCAAGCACCCACTACATCCAGTGCTTTGTGTTTCAAACAGTGTCTGTAATAACAGTCGCTCACACAGCACGACCACGCCCAAAATGCAGGCAGCCACCCCGCTTGTTGATAAACATTCCCCCTCTCCCACACGTCAGCCAAGCAACTCGGTGTCCATCGCTTTCCCTCGCGCTACGTCAGCGCCTCTCTCGCCCAAGGCAAAGTTAACAACAGACAGTCGCTGCACGCCCCACTCCGCTGCGTGCTGCGCGTGCAGCTGACCTCTACAAACTAGTGCACGCCGCGCTCGTGTAATAAGCATGTGACTTTCGAGCTGCCTTTTCCCACTTGTGCTAATGGCTTCGCCTCATCGCGCCCCACTCCCCCCAAAACTCCACGTCAGAATGTTACTCAGCCTCATGTGCTGTTCTCAGTCTCTTCCGTCACTGACGGAACGACACACAAGATAATTACCACTGCCAGCCCTCCTATTAGACACAAGGTTAGACACCTCAACCCCATTAAGTTGTATGTGGCCCGGCAGCAAATTAACGAAATTCTGGAGGCAGGCATCCTACAGCCATCGGACAGCAGTTGTCTTCACCAATTCAACTCGTGACCAAACACAATGGTTCTTTTCGAATGTGTGGTGATTACAGACGTCTAAAAGCTCACACTGTCATGGAAAATTACCCCGTGCCCAACATAAACGATTTCACTCATATGTTATGGGTGCCACAATCTTCAGTGTGACTGATTGCAAACATGCTTTTCACCAGATACCCATAGCGCTGGAAGACATTCCAAAGACTGCGATCATCACGCCGCTCGATTTGTTCCAGTACAACTTCATGCCATTCGGTTTAAAGAATGCGACACAAACGTGCCAACGTTTCATTGACTCAATCTCACGATGATTCGAGTTCTGCTTTGCATACCTGGATGACATACTCATTTTCAGCAAATCAACTGAAGGCCACGAAGATAATTTATCCCAGGTCCTCCAGACTTTGGCATCCAACGATGTCGAGGTCAACAAAGAAAAATTCAAATTGCGTCAGTCTTCTGTGACATTTCTGGGTTACACTGTCTCCGCAGATGGAATACAGCCCCCCAAATCCTGCGTGCAGGCAATCACGTCATTGCCACCCCCAGCTATGCACAAAGAACTCAGACGTTTCCTAGGTACTATAAATTACTACTGCCGTCATCTGTATTCTGCCACTGCCGTGCAGGCCCCGCTGATGCACTCGCTCTCCGGCAAACAAACTTCGGGCGTTAAACCAGTCCGTTGGACTGAACCAGTGCTAGAGGCTTTCAGGGCTCTTAAAACAGCTTTTGCTCACGCAGTCATACTCGCCTACCCTGATCTGTCTGCTGATTTGTTCATCACTACAGGCGCCAATGACGTCGCTGTCAGGATAGTATTACAACAGAGCAAAGGCGACACAGTTTCACCACTTCGTTTCTTCTCCAAAAAAACTGTCTACAGCACAGAAGAAATATTAAACTTTTGATAGAGAGCTCCTGGTGATGTACGAGTCCATCAAACATTTCCTCACTGACATTGAAGGCCATCCTTTCTTCATTCTTACTGATCACAAACTACTGGTTGACGTCTTCTGCAACCGGCCAGAGGATCCTCCCCTCGACACTTCTGTTACTTCGACCTGGTCTCTCAGTTTACTACAGACGCATGCTACATCAAAGGCATGGAGAACATCCCTGCTGATTTCCTCTCGTGGGTCAATGCCGTTTCAAGTATTGTCACTTTATCCAACCTCACCGCTCTACAGACTTCGTACGAGGACACTCAGGGTCTGCTCACAGACCTGCAGTCTTCGCTCGTTCCCTGGCATTTTGGACGAAGTGTGGTGCAACTCTTCTATGGGCATTTTGTAGCCTCTGCTCCTGCTCACACTGTGCCGACAGGTTTTCGACGCCTTGCATAATCTCGCCTACCCCAGCGTCCGAGCCACTATTCTCCTCGTCACTGAGCGTTTTGTGTGGAAAGATGTGAAACGGGACTGTCAAACATGGGCACGCAGCTGCTTTCCTGTCAACGAAACAAAATAGGACGTCACACCTATCCACCACTCGGCAAGTTTGACATCCCTAAGGGAGGTTTCTGTCATGTACATATCGACCTTATCGGTCCCCTGCCTCCGTCAGAGGGCCATGAGTATATCCTGTCCACAATAGACCAAATGTCTCGTTGGGTGGAAGCCATCCCCTTACCCATAATCACAGCAGAAACTGTGGCCAAAGGATTCGTTTCTTCTTGGATCACTAGGTTCGGCTGCCCACCCACCATCACAACCGACCAGGGTCAACAGTTCGAATCTGCACTTTTTACGATTCTCTGTAATCTTTGTGGCATTAAAAAGATCCATACAACAGCCTACCACCCGCAAAGCAACGGGTTGGTGGAACGATGGCACCACACCCTTAACACTGCACTCAGGTGCCATGACTGTCTCTGGTCGGAGGCATTTCCTTTGGTGTTGCTGGGCCTACGTTCTACATTTAAACCAGATTTACACGGGACGATTTCCGAATTCGTTTTCGACGAAAACCCAGTTTCACCTGGGGAATTAATTCTCCCCCAAGATCCTGGGGATTCCCCCTCCTTCCCAGACTTTATCAGAAGGATGCATTCACACTTTAGAAACACCCGGTTACACCCACCTGTCAGCCATTCCCCACCTGACACTTATGTGCCAACCACAATCAGCACTTGCTCACACGTCATGCTCAGGGATGTCTCTGTCAGACAGCCCTTACAACCCTCTTACCTCAGCCCCTTTGAAGTACTCCGGAGGGGCGAGACGACTTTTGACATTATGATAAAAGATCGCCCGCAAACAGTTTCTCTACACAGGCTCAAGCCTGCTTTTGTAGACTCTGACACAGCTCTGCCGTTCCAGCTGGACTGCCCGAGCACATGTTCTTTTGACAAACCCACTAACGAGCCCTTTCAACCTATGGTTGGGTTTTCTCTGTCCAATAAGTCACCACCACTGTTCGCGGGTTCCTCAGGCATGTCATCATCATCCCCATTCACAGGTTTTGAAGACAATTCAGGTACTAGAGACGTGGATGCCCCATCCTTCATTTTGGGCTGCAACATACCACCTGACCGTGTTGATGACATATCGATTATGGTGTTAGATAACTGTATGCTTGTACTGCCCACCAACAGCACAAACCTGACCCTCACCAAGGAACTCAATGTCAATGCACAGCTTGTCCCTCCCACAAGAGTGCGACCCATCATGTGTTCAGGCTTTCATTTCTTCGGACAGCTCAGTATGCATTCGGGAAGGCATCCTCACACAATGGCGCCTCTCCCATACTGCTACTGCCGAGCTGGCCAACACATCAGTCCCCCTCCCCTCTGGGTTGCGGATTACGAGTTGGACTGGCGACTCCCTGCCGCTCCTTCGCACTCTGACCCGTTGGAGATGGAGCTTCCGGTCATGCGCCTGCCACCTCGCACCACTCACACTGATGCTGACACCCACACGACTCCCCCCCCCCCCCTCAGGGCTCATAGGCCGCACTCCGTACTATGGTGGTGGGGGGACTGTATGGCGTCGATAGGTCACATTGACCACACAAATTACAATCTTTGGAACATTAACTGCTCTGACTGTGTAATTCAGTCTGCCTTTGTACTTCATGCAGTGTTCATGTGTATCAGTCTTTATGGTAAAATATATGTGTATATAGAAAACGTGGGAACTGTTTTTGCATATATTATGATCCACATCCAGAATCCCATAGGTTATTAAAAAGTAAAGTAATATGTATGTAGCATCAGAAATCTGTAAATCTGACAACAGTTATAAACTTTTAACAAGTGCACTGTTTTTTATATCACGAGCAGGCATGCAGCATACTTTGTACATATGTAAAAAATAACTATCTTTATGTTACCAAGATAACTATGTAAGAGCAAAATCGCAATTTCACTTTAGTTTAATTTCACTTCAAAAAACTGTACTTACATTAAATGAGCTAAATCACTGTTTAACTAAACAATAACAAAATAAACTTTCATTACATCACTCTGTTGCTGCTTACGTGTGTCACTCCACAGTAATGACCCATTCGAAGCATTAAACAGTGCAGTTGGATCATATTCCACCCAAGGAATTACTAGATGGCTAATTATCTCATATACAACTGCCTCATTGTGGGATTGTGCTCCTAGATCAGAAACTGGGTCATTTTCATACATGGATCATAGATTTTTTTCTTACATACCTTGCTGTTAATTTGATATTATGGCTGCTCAGCTGGACATATAACAACGCAACTTATCACTGCATTAGCTGAAGCAATAATTAAGGAACAGCTACAGGTTCGAAATTGTAAAAGCAAAAATGGAATGTTGTAAGACATTGTTATTTGTGCTGGCTCATGTTATACATAGGCACGCCTGCTGGAGGGTTAAGGCTAAATGGAATGTGGTGAAACAAGACTCAGGACAACCGGCCACAGAAAAGGATAATGTCACTGTTGAGCTGAATGGAAGGGCTATAAATGATAAGTCACAGGTAGCAAATGTATTTAATAATACTTTCTTAAATATAGTTAAAAGTATAGGAACAACAAGTCAAGAGAAAAATCACAGCAGTATGGATGTATCACCATCATCTCCTTTTGAAATCCAGAAAATTATATATTCCCTCAAAAATAAAAGGTCATCTGGTTTTGATGGTGTTTCCGATAGAGTACTAAAGATTTGTTCCCATTTCTTACTTGAAATATGTAATGCACCACAAATTCAAGGCATTTTCCCAGAGAGACTGAAATATGTTGTTGTTAAACCACTCTTTAAGAAAGGTGATAAGAGAGATGTCAGTAATTACCAACCTGTTCCCTGCCTACATCATTTTCCAGAATTTTTGAGAAGGTGATGTCTTCTATAATGGTATCTCACCTTAGCAACAATAATATCCTCAGAAAATCATTATTTGGGTTTCAGAAGATTTGCTCTACTGGGAATACAATTTATATTTTTATTCAACAGATTTTACAAGCATTATATAATAAAATAGCACCATTTGATATTTTCTGCGACCTTTCTTATGCATTTGACTACATGAATCACAGTACTCCCCTAAATAAATTGAAGGTATGTGGGACTGTTGGTAAAGCCAACCAATGTATAATGTCATATCTGATTATAATAATGAAGAAGGTTGTACTTCGTAATTCAGCCAATATAGTCTGGGGGTGTAATGCTGACGGGAGAAATCAAGTATTGGGTTCCCCAAGGCTCATTCTTAGGTCCACTATTGTTCTTTTTATCTGAAAACGATCTTCTGTCTAAGATACAACAAGCAGAAATTGTCATTTTTACACTAGTATTGTTATTAATCCAAGCATACATACAGAAATAAAAGAAATGGTGAACAGAGTTCTTAAAAGTATCATTGACTGTCTTTCTACAAATGATCTCACCCTCAATTTTAAAAGACACGATGTATTCAGTTCCGCACATCAAGGAATACTACAGCAATGATAAGTGTAACAGGTGGTGGGGAAGTAATAAATAGGGTGGAAACTTCAAAAATTTTAGATGTCCACATTGATGAGAATTTAAACTGGAAAAAGCACATTTTGGAAATCCTAAAACAACTTAGTTCAGCCACATTTGCACTTAGAATCGTTGAAAATCTTGGGGAAAGACAAATCAATAAGTTGACATACTTTACATATTTTAATTCAATAATGACATATGGAATAATTCTGGGGTAGCTCATGTCCAAGAACGAAAGTCTTCATTGCTGAAATATGTCTTCTATGAATAATATGTGGGGCTTACCCACGATCATTTTATAGACACCTGTTTAAGGAAACTTCCTGGCAGATTAAAACTGTGTGCCGGACTGACACTCGAACTCGGGACCTTTGCCTTTCACAGGCAAGTGCTCTACCACTTGCCTGCGAAAGGCAAAGGTCCCAAGTTCGAGTCTCGGTCCGGCACACAGTTTTAATCTGCCAGGAAGTTTCATATCAGCGCACACTCTGCTGCAGAGTGAAAATCTCATTCTGTATTTATTTAAGGAGTTGGGCATTCTGACTACTGCTTCACAGTATACTTTCCCTTATGAAGTTTGTTGTAAATAATCCACTACTATGCAAAAGGAACATTGACTTGTCTTTAGCACAAAAAGGGATGCACAACACAGCAACAGAAATTTTTGATCACTTACCCAGTGATATAAAATATCTGACAGAAAAGTAAAACTTGAAAACAACTGAAAAAGGTCCTCCTTAACAACACCTGCAATTCTGCAGAAGAATTTCTATCATTGTCATGTTTAAAATGCTGAGTAGGGATTATAACTCATATCTGCACTATAAACACTTACAAATGCTCAGCATGCAACCATATTCGGGAAATTAATTTTAGATAGAATGCGAAATGAATTGTTCAACAGCATTATGATAAATTGTGCAAAATGATACATGAAAAATGGAAGTAACTAACAAACTAACTACCAGCAACTCAAAAATATAATATTAGTATAGATACCATGTCAGATTTTGTATATATGGACAGCCACAGTTCTCAAAACCAACACACACAGTAGAGGGTATAATAAACTATTCAAATTAAATGGAATACTGGTAAGAAACTGTGGCAAACAAATGATAAAAGTGATACAACTACGACTTCACAAGGTCATTCCAGGCTGGCTGTCCTGTATAGAAGTTATTATATGGCTTCGGGAAAAATATAAACACTCTCAAAAGCAATAATTAGCAGCTTTCAAACAACATTTTTACGTTCGGTTCGCTTAGTGGCATAAGTACAGAGCAAGTACCATACTCAAAATATTTAAAAACAACGACATGTAGGGAACCTACACATCTTCAGATTTTCTTGCCGTGGAGAAGGTGAAAATATTCAAGTAAATTAATATTTGCAGAAGATCGAATGTAAGTACCGAAACGTACCTAGGTGACTAAACGAAAAATAAATATTTTATAATTCGCACAGGATAGGCGTAAAAATCTTAATTATCATGGAAATATTTTTGATGACTGTTTATTACTTGATAAATTTCCTTTACTTCGCTCCTATGGTCGTAAATTTTTATGTCATTAGACTACCGTTTCGGTCTATAATGACCATCTTCAGATCTGTTTTATGAAAAACATGTCCTAGTAATACACTGGAGTCACAGAAGCATATTAGGACATGTTTTTATGAAACAGATCTGAAGATGTCTGATGAGATAAAAATTTGTGACCATAGATGCGAAGTGAAGGACATTCATTCTACTTTCGGTTCACTGTTCAATTCGCGACCATGTCGCAGCTTGTGTAACTTAAGAAATTTACAGGTTGTCATTTCTCTAGTGATTCTTAAATTACCTAATGTGTCAATGAACAAGCAATCAATCGAAGAAAAGCGTAGTGTTTGCATTGTGTAGTAGTACGTTTCACTTGTTTATTTATTTATTCATCCACGAATAACCTCACAATCGTACAGTATTTGTAACCATCTTCTTGAAGTCCAATGTAAATGTGAGCGCAGAAACGTGATTTTGTCACGACCGAATTTAGTTGGTAGACTTGAAGTGAGCAAAGGTACGTCTTGTCAGCACTTCGATCTACAGCATCTTTGTTTTGAAGGGGGTAGGGTGATGGCGGCTGCAAGGATTGTGTGGGAACAAGTGAAATAACTGACATCTGACGCATGGTGTTTGTGTGGGTGGAACTCGGGAGTTGGTGTTTACCACAGACATTACCTTCGTGACATTCACTGATTAAGTGTTCGAAGCCGAGGCTCTGTAACCATGCTGACTGCTCGCGCACGTCGATTCCTATCCAAAATATTCATCTGTGGTGTTCAGTTCACTTGTGATTGAGTGCAATAACGAATGATATTAGGTGACTGTGTTTTTTGCAGTCTTCCAAACGACACGGTGAATCTATAGCATCTTGCACGGACTCTAGAAGTGGCGGTCTTTAGCCTGGAGGAAACGGATTTTGACTCACTGATATTAAACTGGTAAAATGTCAGACGACGAGGATAAGCCACCAGCACCTCCTGTTAGACTGACAAGCAATAGGTGAGTTATTTATGTAGAGCAATGTCAGTAAATCTGTAGATGAGATCATTAATACAGCAATTGACAAGTACATGATGATTTCTTATGGTATTTTTAGGGGCGATTCCACTCCTAATTTACCGGTAGATATGCGACCCCTTCCTAAAGAACCAGACTCTGAAGACAGGAAGAAAAAAATGTTGAAAGGAAAGATCAAGCAAAAAGCTAAGGAAAACGAGAAACCTAATATATCATACCCAACGAACTTTGAACATACAGTGCATGTGGGATTTGATGCAGTTACAGGCGAGTTTACGGTAAGTTCAGCATAAACTTTCGATTTGGAATGTTTATTATGTAACTTCGTGATATCTGTAGTGCTTTCGATGTTGACAGTTGCCATACAATTGCACTTTAGGTGCTGGCAAGTATTGCTTAGTTAGATGAAGAGACTGGTATATAGCTAGTAAGTTAATTTTTGTGTGTTTATTTACTTCGACAATTGAAGTGAATTATTGTTTATCAATGGGACGAGTACCTGTTTGAGTCCAGTATATTTTACTGAAGGCTTTATTCTCACTGTTTCAAAGACATCTGCCACTGGTGGCAATCTGCCTGCTTATACACAGTTTGTCAGTTGTTATTGTTGATTGTGCCCATTTGTATGTAATATGATCTGATTAAAGCAAATGGAATCATCACTGTAGTAGATATAGGGAGGGGGTCCACTTTTTAGTTGCTTTGACATATGCAATCCATTTTTCTTGTATGGAGGCTGACAAAAAGTGAATGTTTCACTAAAGTCATTTTGTGACGAATGGCACTGTGTATAGAATAATAGCTTTTGTTTAAAGTTTAGCAGTTATCAGGAAGTACTACATCTGTATATAATCACCATACCAGTAAAAACATTGGCAGTAAATACTGTCTTTCTAAGCACATTAGTTACCTTCATTCTAGTTCTCATCCTTCCACTATGGTACTATCTGCAGAAAATACTGATTTTTGTCATACTTGGTATGACTTGGCCTGAGTTTGGCCATAACATTCTGTTGCAGAATTTGCCATCAGACGTTTGAACACACTTATTGCTGTCAGTTTTCATTGTTGTCTTTCTTATTCTGATTGCGCATGTGCAAAATCTGGAGAAATCAAATCTGAATCCAGTCGATACACACAAACGTCTTCCTTCAGGGCTCCAAAAATATGGATATTGCATGGGGATAGACTAGGATTGTATGGAGGATGTGTAAGGGTTTCCCAGTGAATCTTCTGCAATATGATCCAAACAACCTTGGCAATAAGTTGCATAAAATGTATTAACAGTTACTTTTGAAATATTAAACAGTGAACTTACTTTTTTCCAGCTGTCTCATTTTTCATTTAACTGTCCCTTGTACATAAAAGAGTGTGTGTGTGTGTGTGTGTGTGTGTGTGTGTGTGTGTGTGTGTGTGTGTGTGGGAGGGGGGGGATGTAAGACTAGAAGTTGGAAGGTAGATTACCTGATGATTTAGGTTATCTGCCATTTATTAGTGTGAATTAAATAGTGCAGTTAAATTTCTGTTAGTGAGAGTCTACCTTCCTTTAGTGTATATATTGGTTTATAGATGCCAAGCTCTGTTTAGTAAGTTTTCTTGTTTTGTCTATGTGACAGTATCAGCAACAGTGTGACATGTCAGGAGTCTGAGTTGCTTTAAGATGCTCATTTCCTCTGAGATAATTTTTGTTCCTACAGCTGTATCAAAAAATTAAGGCCCTGACTGACTGACTTTCACTATCAGTAAGAACGTAAGTGGAGTTTCTGAGCATATAGCTCTGTATTTTTCTCCCCCTTTGAGTACCATCTGCTTTTTTATGATAGAGGTATAACTAGATACTTATCCATAATTAAGAATTTATTTATTCTGACATAATGAAAGATGAGCTATGAGATCAAAACTGAAAACTCAGGGGGATCGTTCTGGGAAGTGGATAGCATGCGGCTGCCAAATACAATACTGAACGTAATTCATGGAAACCAGTTCCACAGTTTAGTTTCTGTAGAGCAACATCATCTTGAGCCTATTGAAATATTGGCAGTAAGTAGGTAATTTGTACAATCTCAAGGCTCTCTCGACTAATACAACTTCATTTAGTCATTTTATGTGTCACTGCATGCTGTTCTTGAAACTCTTAGGAGGGTAGAAAGAATAAAAAAGAGAATTTTGCTCTGAAGAGAAGTTAGCTTTTTTTATCATTATAACATGGATTAGCTAGAGCTGCTACAAATTACAGTAAAATAATATGTGGAGTATTTATGCTATTTCATTACTTGTCTGCTTAATCGAGAATGTATCGAAATTTAAAAGAAGCATCTGTTGATATTTTCTTACACTGTTAATAGGGACAGGTGGTGAATATGATATTTGTGTCACGTATGTAATATTGTGTGTAGCATATACAGTGAATGACATGTTTAGATGTTTCAGAGGCATTTTCAGTTTTTATTGGCGTTTCCTTGTGAAACAGTATTGTGAACACTTTAGAGTCTTCTAGAATGTTGAGTGGGTGTAGAACTGAGTTCCATGTTCCTTTCTAATCTCACAAGACAGCTTGTGTGGTGAAATCAGTTTATTTTTATCATTTACCTGTGTTGGTTGGACAGATGGTAATATGCAGATCATTAGCAGATAGAACCCTACATTATCTGTAAACTGGTGAATATCAAATACGTTTTTAAAGGCAGACTACAGTAAAGGAAAGTGCAGGACACGTCACTAATTCCTTATCAAGTTTGTAGATTTGTTTCTGGGAAAAGGGCTTTCAGTTGAATGTTATATTTTATACATCAGCTGTTTTTTCCTCTTTTTATTCTCAGTTAATGGGTAAACATTATTCAACTAATATTTTTTTACTCAGAAGAAATGTTTTGCTTAGCAACAAATATATTACTGGTATAAGACTTTTCAATGTTATAGAATTTTTTCTGTATAGGACATGTTTTTGTTGTGTGTCAGAGTTTTACTGGATTACTCGTCATAGGATTTCTTTAATATGGCATTTTAACTTGAGACAACCTGAAAAGATTTATCATCAGTTAAATTTGTCATGAAGGCCGGAATTATCATATAAAATAAGTGATGTGTTTCCAAAACTGGTGGCAGACAGAATTTTATAATGTGTGCTTTCATAATTAGTCTAACCAAAGTGGTAAATTGATGGAATGTTTTACTGTTTTATCTAAGTACATTTAATAAGCAACAGTAGTTGGAAGGTCCCTTCTTAAACTGGATTAGATTAAGTATTTGATTTCTTCTGCAGAAACTCTCAACTACTGCTTGAATTACTAATTTTTTTGTGAAGCATTAAAACAATAACAGTAGTGTTCTTGGAATTTTGAGATCTCTCCTGCGAGACCAACAGTAGTAACCTTCCCTTGTGTCCAGAAATTTATCTGTGAAGATGTTTCACATTTCTGTTGCTGTCATATAACATCTCATTCATAGTTAACTTGGAAAAATTGTGCTTAAGCTTGACATGGAATATGAAACAAACATGTAGCCCTTGTTTAAGGCTGCACTGGGATTTTTTTTTAAATTAATTTACAGAAACTGAAGAGAAACAAAACATAACTGTACCCTAGTTTTAGCAAATATCTTCTCTTTTTTTTCCTAACTTGTAATTGACAATGTTCCTTGAAAATCAATTGTTGTTTTAGTGAGGATAGAGAAATTCTGGAGCATGTAGTATTTTAATAAATTTTTAAATGTAGTAAGAACTATTTATTAATTACTTAAAATTCCCAGTTTTCCTAAGGAAAATTAAAGATAATAGTTATTTGAACCAGAATTCTAACTCTGCCATCCCTGCACTTACACCCCATCATGGGTTTTGTGGTTGACAGTATTGCTTCATTTGAAAGAAACTGCAGCATTCATCCAGTGAGCATAGATAAAAAATAATTTTAGCTTAGATAATACTTCCTTAAGTGTTGAATACAAAAGTATTCAGTAGGTTCCATTTTCTATAGGCTTCCAGCCACCTGTAAACTAATTAACTAGTTGTGGCTCGCAGGATCCATTGGGAACTGATAAATTAATCAAATAAAAAGATAAAGTTGTTCTTGAAGAGCAAGTTTTCCTTTACACATGCAAATAATTACACCCAAAGGAACTTTTCAGAGTGATGGGAGAGTTTGAGTGTCATAAAAAATTTCAGATTTTGGGTAATTTTAAGAGAGTGAAAGCAGTAACTTAAATACTTTCTAACTGAATAAGGAAAAAATTCCCATGTAACAGATATCTCACCAACAAGAAAGTCATGTTCCCTCTCTCCGTGGTATATGATACAAATGTATGGAATTTAATGACTTGCCTGGAAGCCTGGTTCTCAAGAATTTTATCCCTGTCCCTCTTTGCTGGCAAAATACTGGAAATGGAACTTTTTCTTCTCATCAGGACATGAACCAGGTACCTCTAATTCACATGTCAGAGCTGAAGAGGTTACTTATTGATACTCTGTGCTTTAGGTGTACGGCAGTTTAGTACATGTAAATAAGGTGGTGATGAGGGAATTGAGAGAAAAACAGAAAAAAAATTAAAGAATTATGAAATAAAGATACCAAAATATTTTAAACCCAAATGCAGAAGGAACATTCAGAACTTTTGCTGGAAAATGGAAAAGACAGGAAACAAGAAAGACAGGAGGTGTTGAAGAGAAGTAAAAGTTTTTTTTAAATCTGTGTTTGATAGGAAAATGAAATGAGAAAGGATTCAAAAGTGTTTATACTGATAGGTAACTCATGTATCAATGACATGTTTTGGCATTGGATGGGAGTGTAGTTTGTTATTGGCAGGATCTATATTCCCTAGTGTACAGTGAGGTGAGTCTTGGGGGTAAGAACTGTGGCAGATGAAAAGTAGAGGGTTCCAAAACCGATGCTATGGGAGTTGGATGAAAGAGATTGGTTACTGTGGGATATCTTTGGTAGTGTTTTTCTCATTTCGTGACATTACTTGAGGATATTATTTATCGATTAGGAACTTACTTGAATGGTTCTATATGGAAGAACACTTTCGATAATTCTTTTAATCCAGTACAATTCCCTGATACAGAACATAAATACACTCCCATATAGCCTGCCCAGCTGTGGATGGTGAATCTGCAGTGATGGGAACTTCCTCGCCCAGTAAGGTTTTCCGAGGCATGAGGGCCTTCACAGGAAGGTATTACCCCCGAAACCTTGTCTACAAACAAATTTCCCATGTCATATCCTCATAGACCTTTAACTCTCCTACCACCTCCAGGAATCATCTATCACCTACAAAGGAGTCCTTCACCCCCCCCCCCTCCCCCACCCCCCCACATCACCCTGGACTGGAACAGTTGAACCATATCCTTCACCAGTGCTACGATTATCTATTGTCATGCTCAGAAATGAGGGTCATCCCACCCAAGATCTTCCCACCTCTCATGAAATAGTATTCCGATGCCCACCCAGTCTATGCAACATACCACTACTACACCCAACTCCATGCCACCGAGTTAATCTCTATGGGAGACCCTGGTGCAAGACATTCCCAATCCACCCACCCAATACTTCCTACTCATTTTCTGTTACAGGCATATCCTACCCTATCAGAGGTAGTTCTACCTGTGGAAGCAGTGATGGCATATATGGTTAGACCATGGTAATGTGACACTTGGCAAACTGACAGGCCCGATAATCCAGCATGGAGCAAGGGGTCATACAAAATCTCAAATGCTGGTACAGAGAAATGTTTGTGCAAAAGCTGCTAAGCTCAGATTGCAGTGTCGTAGTTCAAACAAAATATTAACACCAGAGACAAGTGAAAATTGCAATTTTACACAGTGTCTGGAAAAACTATGGCCTAAACTGTTTGCACAAGCCAAGATGGGGAAGCAACGTAAATAATGAGGATGAGTTGACAACTGTTCGCTCTTAAATACTATAAATGATAAATTATGCATCCACCAATCAGTTGAGTGTGTTTTCGACATTGACAAAAATTTAGCTATTGAAGAAGAGATAACTGACCGTGTGATTCTGCAAAGTGTTTTCAACCCTTCAACCCACGGGAGGCACTAGAAACAGAATGAGAGCCATCAGCTCACATCCCTTGGGCTGAGGCTTCGGGAGCCTCAAAAATTTTTGTGAAATTCACCGAGAGTAGCTGACAATTGAATTCTTCTGTAGTTATGAATTGGCCCATCATATGCCCTTTTTTTTTTTTTTTTTTTTTTTTTTTTTTTTTTTTTTTTTTTTTTCCAAAATAGTGCTCAATCCAAGAAACAAGTCAACATTCCTGTAATGTTCCAGAGGACTCAGAAGAAAATTTCAGCTATACCATCATTGGTGATACATATCTGACATGTTCCATGCCCTAGATAATGTGAGATGTCTCTGCCAGTGATTCTATTTTAACTGCACCAATTCATTAGTAACAATTTTTGTTCATTACCTTGTTCTTGATCTTTTCAACCAGTGGTGCTTTTTTTATTTTGTAAATGGTGTACAAAATATTATTTGTGTATATCAAACTTTTCTGAAACTTTGAGCATCAAATTGTTTGGGTCGAGCAGTACAGAGCTACATTGTTAATTGAATTTTGTTTTTTTGCAGAAAAGTAATACATGGTTGTAATTTTTTTTGCTCTTTTTCTGTCCTGTTCTACTTAGTAAATAACTATTACTAGTTTTTCTAAATTAAAACTGGGTTCTGCAAATACTGATTTCTTTTAAAAAACAGGTTTCTAAAACTGACCTTGACAATCTGGCATATTCGATAATCCAGTATTGACAGACCACAGAACATCAGGATTATCAAGGCCCTACTGTATCGTCTCTGCTGCAATCGCAGCACATCTTTTTATGTTGATATGACAACCAACAGCTGTCAGTCGAATGAGTGTCCTCTGCCAAACTGTGGCCAAGAACAAATTTGACAACCCAGTGTCACAACATTCTCGATTTCAAGGGCTGCTACACAGTGTGGGCCATGGATCCTTCCTCTCATGACCAGCTTTTGAACTATGCAGATGGGAATTATCTTTGCAACACATTCCTCTCTCCCATAAATCTACTGGTCTCTGTGTCCATTAACTCATTGTCTCCACATCCTCTATACAACAGATTCCTCTTCCTCTGTCCTATCACCACATCCCATTGCATGTCGTGTACATCATGCACAGCACTCCACAAGCTCCAGCACACCTGTGCATCACTTGCCTAGCCCGTGCACGTCTCATCCCTCCCTCGTGCATTCATAGCCAGCAGATATGCTGCTTCTGTCTGAGCCCCTATTAGCTATCCAATACAGGGAGCCCCACAGGTGTGTGTGTGTGTGTGTGTGTGTGTGTGTGTGTGTGTGTGTGTGCATTCTAGTTCAATGAAGGATGTATTCTGAAAGGTAGCAAGTTTGTGTTCTTTTTTGTGTGTGCCTATTAATGACTCAGTGCTTCTATTATTCAGTGAGTGGTCTCCTTTACTGCTAAATCATTTATAATCGACAATTGGGTTGACGTCTCCATTCCTGAAGATACTGTTCATTTTCACCATTTCCTGCCCTTTCGATTTTCGTAATAAAAACACCTAAAAGTTAGTGAATATTAACTTTAGTACATTGTGTTGGTTTGACATCTCTGCACAGATAGTCCCACAACTTTTTATTTTCATAGTGACATAAGGTGGCACCACCCCATTAATCTGTGCAGTTTCTACCCCATCTTTGTCCAGTCCTAGCCGATAATTTATTTCTCATGAGCTCTTCGTTGTCTGGATGTTAAACCATATTCTTCCTTCCTATTTATAGTGACTTCAATGAGTTGCTTGATTTTTTTTTTTTTTTTTGGAAGAAACCCTCCAATAGATAAAAATGAATTAAGTTTACCTTCCAGGTCATTCATATTTTTAAAAAATTGTTACCTACTTGACATGAATAAAAATAAACAAAGAGGAAATCTGGTTTAGCAAAATTAATCCATGCTAGTGGGAGTCTGTGGAAAAAAGGCAGAGTACTGTAGACTTGAAACAAAATTGGCATTGTAACAAGACCCCTCAAATTAATGCAGGGTGTTATGTAAGTATATTGACAGTTTACTATAACTAGCTGCCAGTTACGTTGTGCGGTATAAGTTCAGCAAGACATAAGAAATTGCCTGAATAATCATGTGTCAAATGGTTCCTAGTCTTGAGAATAGGTACCACCTAATGTAGCATTTTAATCGAATAAGGTCTTAATTTTCATTTTTCCTGAGCCTTATGCTGGTTCTTCTTACTTAATACTCCATTAATTGAAAGCTCTTGTGGGCTTGACACACTTCTCCAAACAGTCTGTCCAATTTAATCTCATTAACCTCTTGCAAAAAGAAGATGAATTATATATATTAACCAGATTGTATGGTGTAGTATATTGAATGTCAGAAATCAGAAAAATGAGGATGAAATATATTCTGTAACCCCAAGTACAAGTTTGTTTTAATATGTACTCTCAAACAATGGAAACTCAAGGCAGGAATATCAACAATGTAGGAAAAGACAGATTACTACTTGCCGTAAAGAAGACACATCGACTTCCACACAGGCACACACACCCGCGCACGCGCGCGACCACCAGCTCCAGCATCTCGGGCCTGAGTCCAATCTGATGTCTTCCAGGTGTATTTCTAATTTATGAAATTTGTGGGTGTCGGGCTGGACACCTGCGAATTCTATAAAGGTTTTTTTAATCTGGCATGTTTGTTTTTGTGTAATCAGATATTGAGTAGTTTCACAGGAACTGGTTTCCAAGTTGATAGTCAGTACTAAGTTGTCACTGATCACCAACTGCTAAAGTTGTGAGTGTGTAAAGTTAATTTTTGTGTGATTTCATATATGACTTAAAAAATCTTTCTTTACCGAAATTCTTGCTTTTTAGTATTTGTATCTCTCAAGAACTCTTTAAAAGTATTTAGTTTCCATGGATTATGATGTTCCTGTAGTTCTGTCCTTTACCTCCATCCATTTCATTACTTAGTGAGTCACCACACAGTACATGGTGATGTCTGTGAATTATTATTTGGCAACCTCGGTATGACACATAGAGAAGGAAAGAAATGTGGGTATACTGATGATTACATGCATCTGAAAATGCTTTTATTCCTTTGTTTCATTATTCAACTCATTGCATTGTTCATATGTTAGAGAAGGTAGTGTATTTATGGACCCATTTCTGATCTCAATTTTCCCCCACCTCAGAGTAATTTATCAAGTAATGTGTGTTGTATTTGCTGTAGCCTTCCCCTACTGTATACCTTAAACATTACAAATTTTAAAAAAAATTAACAAATTGTGCAGTTATTTTACTTGATTTTTCTTAATCTCTTTTGTTAGGGAGATAAAGATTCCACACATGTACATAATTCTTCGGTTTATGTCCCTGTCCAAACATCTGTATTTATCAGTAGGTTTTCCATGGCTTCCCTAAATCACTAAAGATGAATGTCAAGATGGTCCACATGAAAGGACCATGGCTGATGTACTTCTCTATCTTTTTCTCTTATTGCCTTGAGCTCCATCTCTTATGATCTTATCACAACAGAATTTTAAATCTGCATCTCCCCCCCCCCCCCCCCCTCTCATGTCCCCATCAGCTGTTCAGCTATTTGAAATACACTACTGTGCGGTTTTCTTTGTGGCTTGTTTCACGAAGGAGTCACATATCAATGTTCCAAGCCTTTTGATAGGTGTAACAGAGTTCGGCAGTTTAATATTTTAGTTATAGTTCATATATCAGGTTGGTGCATAAGTTCGTAATGTTTTTGTTTTACGTGTTGTATTCTGGTTGCTATGGATTCATTTTTCGGTTATCATTTTCTATTTGTAGTGCACTGTTGCTATTTGAGTTTACATATTCCTAACCCAATAGTAATGAATCATCTGGTCTACTATGCACATTGCTATACTGTATTTGGTATTAGTATTGATATCTCTAGGCACTTTAGGATGTTATAACATTGTACTTAGGACAGACACCAGGATGGAAAAATTGCATTGTTTATTACTTTTTTTAATGTTATTGTAAGTGTTTGACAGAGTTGTTAATGTGCAGGTTGAATTCAAACTGTCCAGTAGCCCCTCTTTGAAATGTGCCTGAAGTACAAATATTTCTCATTACTACTTCCTGTTTGTAGTGACATTGTGGCAGTATTAATCTTTTTTGAAAAAAATGCCCTGTGCTCCTACTATGCATTGTCTAAGGCCTTTAGAAAAACGAGCATTGTTGGTTGGGGTGTGTGTGCAAAGCTATCTGTGACCTTTTAGATGTGGTAGACAACAAGCAGTAATGTATATGTCATTCCCCCTGAACCATTATTGATTTCTATAGAACACACAGAAATCAATAATGGTTCAGGGGGACATGACATATACATTACTGCTTGTTGTCTACCACATCTAAAAGGCCACAGATAACTTTGCACACACACCCCAACCAACAATGCTCATTTTTCTAAAGGCCTTAGACAATGCATATTAGGAGCACAGATTTCTATGGAACATATGTCGAAGGAAGGCAATGGCAAACCACCTCCACTAGGACCTTGCCTAGTAAGGCGGCGTGGGTCTCCCGCGTCGCTCCCCTACGCTCTGTAAAGAAGTGTGGGACTTATCATCATCATCATCATCATCATCATCATCATAGAACACATAGTTTAGTTGTAAAGATAATCTTCATCTTTGAACACATATTTGAGTCCATTGGCAGATTGAGGTGGCAGGAGGAGTGGTGTGTGCTGCATTGTACTGTGTAACTCTGTATAAAATGGTATAACTATATGTTGAGTAATGACTGAGATATGAAGGAGACAATTGGCTACTTTTTGGTTGTGTATAGATAATAATTTTTTTTTTCAGCAACATAACTGTTTATCTCGTCACCTATTTCTTTACTTTATCATGGAAGTGGTCAGATGGAAGAAATGTGTTCCTTTTTGTCGGCCCAGTAATATGGGAGTTCAAGGAATTCAGAATTGTTGTAAAGTGTTGTCTGCCAGTCGTATAGAGTAGACACTACAACACGGCAGTTAGTCACAAATGTAAACTAATGAAAACTCAGACAGTCAGAGGGCAGAGGAGAGGTGTGAAGCAACATGCCCCATCTTTTTCTCATAGGGCTGGCAGCCTACACCCTCTTTCTGTCTTTGTGCAAAAGGAGAACTGACAAGCCCTTCTGATGTGGTGTGTGTCACACTTGAACATGGTGATGTACCAAGATTAGTATCTTGACTCATTTCAAAGTAAGAGAAGAAAATAACAAGCAAAGCACAGCCCAAAGCAAAGTGAAGACAGAATTAATTTGATAATGGCTATTACACAGTCGCTTGAAGAGGCTGGCACTCTCATAAACAAGATAATACAGGCTTCTTTGTACCACTCAAAGCTGCCACTTTAAAGTGTTTGCCTAATAGTGCTAATTATAGGAAATATTAAGTCACTCCTAAGAGAACTGTTGGAGAGGAAATGAATGTCTTTTGCTTTATTGTAACTGCCTTCCACTAACATTATTTGCTTTGTCTATAGCTGTACCTCGCAAATGGAGGACTATCTTGTCTTCCTCCCATGTTTCATTCAAATGGTATGTGGCAACAGTGACTGTTGATAGATCTCTGTGTTAGCTTTAATTTCTGTGATTTTTCTCATTGTGGTCATTCTGTGGGATGTATATGGGATGAAGTAATATGTTGCCCACTTTCTTGGAACATATGCTCTTGAAACATCAACAGAAAACCTCTCTTTGATGCACTGTGTCTGTTTTATAGTGTAACCTCCCTAACACTCTCAACTTATGAAACAATACCCTGACAAAATACCATTCAGTAATGGAATGGAACATATGGTAAGTATGTTCTATTATTATTTGTTGTATGTGTTCCAACCCCTGTCTCCCCCTCTAGTTTTCATCCTTTCCAGCTCGCTTTAGCATCATGGGAATTATTCCCTGATATCTTAACATGTCCTATCATCTAGTCCCTCCATCTTGTCAGTGTTTTGTGTATGTTCCTTTCTTCAGCAATTCTGTGAGGAACCTCTTCATTCCTTACCAGTCCACCTAATGTGCAAAATATAGCACCATATCTCAAAAATTGATTCTTATACAGTTTTCCCATGATCCGTGATCCACTATCACACAATCTCCAAATGTGTATTCTCAGATTATTTTTTTTCCTCAAAATAAGTACTACCCTGGTTACTAGTAGACTACTTTTGAACAAGAATGTCCTCTTTAGCTTTGTTTGTCCTCACAGAATGCCACCTTTACTTCTTCCATAATGTGTTGTTTTGCTTCAAAGGTGGCAGAATTCTTGAACATAAAGTACTTTGAAGTCACCAATTTTAAGAATGCTGTTTATACATTTACTCATCTGATATTATAAGCCTTAAATAATAAAACGTTGCCAGTTGGTATTTTTTGTGAACTTTCCAGGGTATTTGATTGTTGTAGATCATGTTACACTCTCAGAAAAACCCATGTTTTATGGAACTGATGGCTTTATACACAACTTGGTAGAATCCTACTTAACAAACCAAATGCAGAATGTTATGCTAAATAATACACTGTTGGAGGGGTAGAAAATTGTCCTGGTTGGAGAGAAATCACAAAGGAAGTTTTGCAGAATTCAATTTTGGCATTGTAACTGGATGTCACAGTACATTATTCGTTAATGAAATACTTCATAAATAATCCATCACAATTTGAGAAGAATGGCGTTGTCAGTATCTAGAACATGATCAGTTTCTCAGAAAAGACTTAGATACGCAGCAACAAAAAGTTTTGATCATTTGACCAATAACATAAAATATATGACAGTATCAACGCAAGTTTTAAATCTAACCTAAAATCATTTCTCCAGGGCTATTCTTTCTATTCCATGCATGGATTTCTATATAAAACTCGAGACCTGTCAAAAAACTGATTTTTAAGTGTAATTGAATGAGCAAGACTGAAAACTATATTCATAATGTTAACACTAATCATGTATACAAATCCTGTAAACTGACTCATTCTGCATGAAAAGAATTATTCAAATGATCTATCGAACATGTAACTAACTAGTAAGTTTATCACTAATCTCATTTCTGTTTCTCCTCATTACTTAAGTCTTTCATGGGTACACTCTATATTCATATTGTATATTCATTAGACATGTTCATTCCCTTCAACATGGCCTGTAATTCTTCTTCACTTCCACTGAGGGTTATAGTGTCACCAGCAAATCTCATGTTGTCCTTGTAAATATTGTGTATTACCTATCTTTCCCTATAGATTACTCACATATTTCTCAGAATGTTAAAAACTTTGCACCATTTTACACTACCGACTGCTTTTTCCATTTCAACAAATCTAATGAATCAATCGCATCCCTTATCAGGCTCAGTTATCTGCTTTTACCTTCACAAAAGCCACACTGATGATCAGGAGCAAAAATTCTTAGGATTTTTAGTCAGGGGGATTGGCAGTATTTTACCTTTTAGTTCATCGAATGCTTCTTGCATTTTTATCCTTAGTCATTTTTGCTTCATTCAGCTTTTGTTTGTCAACTAGACTTTGACTTTATTTAAATATATGACTCTCTCTTTCATAGTACCTTTTGCCAGATCAAAACTGTGTATCAGTATGGGTCGGGAACCCTGATTGACGCGTTTCACGGAATGACCTATCCAAGTGTGGCTTATGATGAGATCTCATGGCTTTACTACTACTTTCCAAACTTTGCAGAAGTTCTCCAGCATTCTTGTGCAACTAGCACACCTGGAATAAAGCATATTGCAGAGAAATTGGAGGCTTCAGACACGGGAATTGTTCCCAAAATGAATCTCAGCTACAGAGTATGTACAGTTTAGAAACTTCTTGGCAAATTAAAATGAATCCAGTATCACAGTCTCCATCTGCCTGTAAGTTTCGTTTGCAGACAGATAGTTTCATTCTTGAAGCTTTGGAATTGTCAAATAAACTTGATGACAAGGTATTTATGTACTTGAAAGGGAGATGTAGTCCAGTTGTGGAACCTATGGAGCACCCCAGTTTACTTGGCATCAGCTAGATGCATGTTTGTTTCCTGTTACATGATAGTGTAAACTATCTTGCTGCCACCTGCCATCTAAATAGGCGTGATGCCAACAGTATGACTTTTCCCTAATTCCATAAGAGTTTAATTTGTTCTGCACTATTTTATGATATGCAGAGCTAAAAGCATTTGTTAAGTTACAAAATATATGCTATATTAATAATTTTAAATGGCAAAATCTTTTATTATTTCACACAGGAAGAAGTAAATTGCCATTTCATTGAATGGAAACCTCTTCCAGTCGAGGTGATTCCATTGAAAAGTGTACATTTTGTTTCCTTTCATATCCGTGTCAAACCAGAGCTTGCACTCTTCCTCTTAAGGTTTCCTAACCAATGAAATGTTACATGCTGATATTCCTGTCCTGTTTAAAAGTTATAGTATCTGAAGTAAGTAGTGTCTCTACTGTAGCATGCTTTCTCAATTGCTGTTCTTTGTCTGCATTTCTTTTCTTGTCTAGAGGTCATGCAATGGATCTATCATGGTAAAAATTGACCATAAATTGTGTTTCCCATAGTTAACTACTTGCATTTAAAACTAGGTGCACAATATTTAAAATTCAACTTTGTATACAGCCATAACTATTGCAATCCTTGCACTTCAGCAATTCATCAATTTCTTTGCTGTTTGTCTCTGAAAGACCAGAGTCCAGTGGTTCTCTTGTAAACCTATTTTATGATAAGTCACAAGAGACGCTGTATGAGATACAATGTGGGATAGTATACCCAGAGTTGATAAGGTTACCATCATACCTCATTCCCTTATCTTTTGTAATAATTTTTTGAGCACCTTAAATATTGAATTTAATGACATGCTGCTAACTCATGATTGTGCTATAACCTTTTAACACAATTCTTCCTTTCTTCTACATGTACCTTAGTGGAAATGAACCCTCATAAAATATTATAAACATTGCTGGGAATATATTATATTTATCGCTTTTGCTACACGCACTGTGCACATGTGCTGTTAATGGCTTTTCAGGGATTTTGCAACTGATTTTGATGCAGTGGGATAGTTGGCTATAAATGTGTGTTCTTCATATCAGTCTTAATACTGTCCTGTGCTCAGATCAGTTACTTGTGATCTGCTAATCCGTTAGTAACTCTTTTACATTGAACGAATCTACTAGTGAGACATCAGTGTAAATGTCTATCACTGTTGTGTTTTCGTTGGTTCTTGTGAGGAACTTCAGTGGTAAGAAAATTGAAAGAGCAAGGGAGATATTCTACTTTCCTTTTTCTAAGAGAGAGTGCCAGAAAGTCTTCCAGAAGACTCGAAATACTACTGTGTTGTTATTTTGAATAAGAATTGCAATTAATGTTATTTCAAGATTGCTGAGGAGTTTCCTGAAGTTAGAATTTGGAATAACATGTTCTTTTAAACTTAATCTTGCTCAGAACCCCATGAAAAAGTGCTTTCAAAGTTTGTTGGAGCTTCCATGCACACCTGCATTTTTTTTTAGGTTCTTTATCTCTCCAATATGACAGCTGAAGAAATCTAACTTTTGTATGCAGTAGAAAACTATTTGACCACATTCCTATCTAAGCGGATTTCCTGAGAACTACCAATCCCTCTCCTCTTTCCTCTCTCTTCTCAGTCTGTGACCATTGCCCGTCATTCTGTAACTTTGCTGCTCTCTAGTAATTTGTTTGTGCAACACTGTTCATTATCGAGAGAAGGCATAATTGAGGTCCCAATTAAGCTCATGCCTCTGAAACCATTATCATTTTTTCTCTTAATCTGCCTCTACCCTGTAATAAATCTTTTGCATATGATGAACCTGAGAAAAAGGTGGCATATGGTGGCAGCTCTGCTATATATAACAAAGCTTTATGTTGCACAAAACACCACTAGATTCCCAAATGTACAATGGTAGATATGTGTTGCGGCAGCTGTTCCAAGGTTTTTCTGTAGAAAAGGCTTTTGACACTTATTGGTGATACAAGTAAGTAAGAGAGTTGGGGACCATTGCCTGTTGACATCCTCTTTTATAGCCTTGTCCATATGTAACACCCATATTCTGCAACTGAATCTTCACAGTAGAGATAATGTAATATAATAATCAACACCATGGACGATCAGTCCAATTTTGAGTGTAACAGTTGCCCTCTGTAAATCAAATGAGTAAATTATCTGTTGATATGCCCTGGCTGAAGGATAAGTATAGGTGGTGGTGGTGGTGGTGGTGGTGGTGGTGGTTAGTGTTTAACGTCCCGTCGACAACGAGGTCATTAGAGACGGAGCGCAAGCTCGGGTTAGGGAAGGATTGGGAAGGAAATCGGCCGTGCCCTTTCAAAGGAACCATCTCGGCAGTCGCCTGAAACGATTTAGGGAAATCACGGAAAACCTAAATCAGGATGGCCGGAGACGGGATTGAACCGTCGTCCTCCCGAATGTGAGTCCAGTGTGCTAACCACTGCGCCACCTCGCTCGGTGATAAGTATAGGGTTCGTGGGCTGCTAATATATGTGGGAGTCCCTGTAGACAATAATCCAATGTAACAGGGCTACACTTGGCAAGAAGAAGAACAATAAACAACATGAACACTGATTTCTCCTCAGATGACCTGGGGTTAACAAAGTCACAGGATTAATGAATTTTTCGAAAGTCAGAATCACCTTCCTGTATGCCTAGATATTTGGATTTCATGATGATCCCCCCCCCCCCCCCCTTTCTCTCTCTCTCTCTCTCTCTCTCTGTAGTATGGCAAATGATAATCAACGCAAGTGCCTTTGCTAACAGCATGCCTGCAGTGCCTCTCCTGAGCTTGTATCAGTTGGTGGGGTTTTAGTGTGGCACAGCCCCCACAAAGCTATGGATCCACATTGTCAGCAAGGCACCGTGCAAGCTTGGTGTCCCAGTAACAGTGTGGGCTGTGTTTACTTGGAATGGACTTGGTTATCTAGTTCAACTGAACTGACCATTCACTGGAAATGGTTATGTTCGGCTACTTGGAGGCCATTTGCAGCCATTCGTGGACTTTGTGGTCGCAGAAAATTATGAAATTTTTATGGATGACAATGCACAGTGTCACGAAGCCATAGTCATTCATGATTGGTTTGAAAAACATTCTGGACAGTTCGAGCAAATAATTTGGCCATCCAGATTACCCAACATGAATCCCATTGCACATCTATGAGACTTAATTGAAATATCAGTTTGTGCACAAAATTCTGCATTGTCAAAACTTCTGAAATTGTGGATAGCTATAGAGACACCATGGCTCAATATTTCTGCAGGGGACTTCCAACGACTTGTTGAGTCCACGCCACATCAAGCTGCTACATTATGCCAGGCAAGAGGAGGTCTGTCACAATATTAGGAGGTATCCCATGACTTTTCACCTAAGTGTACATATACATAAAGAAATATGGTGTCAAAAAATTTCGGAGGTCATAGAAAAGAGACTTCAAAGGATAACTGAACCTCTTCTCTGAACCTCTCCGGGAAGAACAGCCGTATGGATTCAGGAAAAACAGGAGTACAATTGATCTGAGCTTTATAACAAGAACATTTCTGAGTCTTGCTCTATTGTGAAAACAATGTCCAGCTAATTTTAAAACTAGCTTTTGAGAGTATTGTGAATGGAAAAGCCAAAATCAGTCATGGAAACACTATTTTTTTTCTGTAATTCCTGAGTCTTGAAACTAGATAATAATAGTATCTTTTATGAAATTAGACAATTACATTAGTGTGTTTTGTACCTAGTATTATGACTTAAAGCTTTTGAACAGCTATTAAGTCTGAATGCTCATAAAAAATTGCTATCCTTGTTGTTGATATAAACTCGTTCATTCTGAGAGTTTAAGTAGTTACATATCGTAATTAAGGCAGTTTTTACAAATAATTGAAACACTATCATTTTGGCTCACTAAATGTTGTATTACCCAGTTCTCTGCTGCATGTTGGTCTTTCCCCTAAGCCCATGCCTATGACTGTGTACTGAGAGCCAAAATCTGGGAATGCCTAAAGAGAAGAAATGTACTGACAGAGAAAGTGTTGATGGCTTTACTTGTGACAGCTGTGTTTGAGTAGGAAACAGAGAGAGCCAATGGTTTGAGACCAAACATAGAGTCCAGCAGGATAGTGCCTTAACTCCACTGCTCGTCGTCATTGTGATGGCTGATGGGCAATATCATGAAAAAGATAAAAAACAGTTTGTGCTTGCATTGAAAGTAGTGATCACTTGAGGGTGACGTGATAAGGAGTGATACAAATGAAGTACACAAAACTGAATATATCTATGAGTAACTTCGCAGAGTTTGGTCTGTCAGTGAATCAAAGACTGTAGCCATGATACCAAGCAAGGGGGCACAGTGGTGAGGACACTGGACCTGCTTTCAGGAGGATGACATTTCAGATCCCCATCTGGCCATCCAGATTTAGGTTTTCTGTGATTTCCCTAAATTTTTGCCACAGAAAAGTGCCGGGATGGTCCCTTTTAAAAGGGTATGGCCGATTTCCTTCCCCCCTTCTCCCATAATTGCTAACGGCCTCACTGTCGACAAGATGTTAAATTCTAATGTCTCTCCCTCTGTAGCCATGATAATAAGCATAATGAGGAGGATGGTGCAAGCTACAACTGAATGGAAGACCCCCTGGTGAATGTTCAATATTTCCCATATTTGGCTAGTGTGTTACATTGTAAAAACTGTAACTCGAAGTGTAGTTCTAAACCATACACACAAAGCTGCGTATTTTTACAATCAGCTAAGATGCTGTCTTTGTCAGAACCAGACGCTGTACAAGGCAAAAGTAACCTACTTCAATACATGCTATGTTCGGATTTTGACCTAAACATTGGAGACTTATGCTTTGACACACACACACACACACACACACACACACACAGAGAGAGAGAGAGAGAGAGAGAGAGAGAGAGAGAGAGAGAGAGAGAGAGAAGGGGAGAGAGAGAGAGAGAGAGAGAGAGAGAGAGAGAGAGAGAGAGAGAGACCAAATCCAAGCTGCTGAAATGAATTTTGTTAGATCTGTGCTGAGGTGAACAAAAATGGATTGAAGGGAACAGAGTGAATGTAGGTGTAAAACTCAGTGTACTGGAAAGTCTCCACCAATCTAGATTAAGATGGTATGCTAATGTGGAATGAATAAAAGAAACCAGGATAGCCAAGAAATTCCATGAAATGGAATCTGCTAATATTTTCTGTGTTTGAGTCAGGAATTTCTGTTATTGTAATAAACTTTGACACTATGCACCGCCGCAAAGTTGAAACTTCCTGGCAGATTAAAACAGTGTGCCAAACTGAGACTCGAACTCAGGACCTTTCCTTTTCGTGGAAAGGTGGTCTGCCAACTTACCTACTCAAGCACGAATCACAACCCGTCGTAACAACTTTATTTCGGCCAGTGCCTCATTTCCTACCTTCCCCACTTCACAAAAGTTCTCTTGCAAAATTTGCAGGACTAACACTCCTGGAAGAAAAGATATTGCAGAGCCACAGCCTGGTGGATGTTTCTAGAATGAAATTTTTCACTCTGCAGCAAAGCGTGTACTGATACGAAACTTTCTGGCAGATTAAAACTTCGACAGTCAGATTTAAGCTGAGCTACCCAAGCTGTGATGATGGGTCATAGTTGTGCTTGGGTAGCTCAGTCGGTGGATCACTTGCTCACAGAAGGCGAAGGTCCTTAGTTTGAGTCTGTCTGGCACACAGTTTAAATCTGCCAGGAAGTTTCATATCACTCACACTCCGCTGCAGAGTGAAAAATTTAATTCTGTCACAAAGTTTCTGGTTCAACTGAGTTCACACAAGAGCCTCGGCAGACTTTTGCAGTGAAAAGGATGGAGTATGTATTATCTCTGCAACATGCATGGATGGTTTAGTTAGAAGAGCCTTGTCCACAGTGTGGTGCTAGTGCAGCATGAAGTTTTATCATTAATACCCAGTACCATACTGTACCAAAAGGCACTTTCAGTTCCAAGTATTCATAATTCCTGGAACAGAGTGTATTTGGAAGAAAACGGTTGTGGGGAGAACAGCTGTAATTTGAGGTAGAAATGTCAGCCCCCTCCCCTGCCTCAGTCAGTCTATAACCGCTGTTGTTTATTGTTGGAACTCTGGCTTGTTTGTCTCCTCTAGCTGGTTTAGGTAATTCCAGATATTTTATTTCAACTTTGAAAATGAATGCCATCAATAGTGACTAATTGTATTACAAGCCATGGTTAGTAATCTGTGTAAATTCTTTTTTGTAAGGTGTTGAATTACGCTCAGTCACTGTGTAGGTCCTACTCAGTGTTTAAATTTGCCTTTTGTGAGGAAGATCAAAAAAAGAATTTACCTCTTTTTGCTCTATTGTGAAAACAATGTCCAGCTAATTTTAAAACTAGCTTTTGAGAGTATTGTGAATGGAAAAGCCAAAATCAGTCATGGAAACACTATTGTTTTTTCTGTAATTCCTGAGTCTTGAAACTAGATGATAATAGTATCTTTTATGAAATTAGACAATTACATTAGTGTGTTTTGTACCTAGTATTATGACTTAAAGCTTTTGAACAGCTATTAAGTCTGCATGCTCATAAAAAATTGCTATCCTTGTTGTTGATATAAACTCGTTCATTCTGAGAGTTTATGTAGTTACATATCGTAATTAAGGCAGTTTTTACAAATAATTGAAACACTATCATTTTGGCTCACTAAATTTTGTATTACCCAGTTCTCTGCTCCATGTTGGTCGCATTTTGCGCACAGTTGCTGCTTAAATCACTGCATTTCTACTGCTTTATCTGCCAGTTCGAAGGATGAAAAGTTTAGGTTTTCTTTTTTGTTTTGACAATTGCAGTGTTAAATTCTTATAAAATATTCAGTAAATAACCATACAAATAAGTTTTGCTTTTTCTATTTTGGTACAGAGACCGATTGTTTGTTTTGTTTTTTTGTTTCAAGCTGCCATTGAAAGTAAGTAATTTAATTTTGAATGAATTTCCTTCTTTTGAATGTGTTTCTTTAGTTAATGTTTGTACAAGCAATGCTGTAGTTATCAATGAGGTACATGCTTCCATCTTTGCTTGCAATAATACTGCATGTATAGTGTTGTAAATATTTACTTTGAAGATTGTGTGACAGCTGATTGTCATTGTGATTTTGTGTGTGTGTGTGTGTGTGTGAGAGAGAGAGAGAGAGAGAGAGAGAGAGAGAGAAGGGGGGGGGGGGGGCATGAGCCGAGACACTACATCTTGTTAAGTTAGGAAATTAAATCAATTAATATGTCTGTATTATCACCTGTCAGGCTGCTTTGATCCAGGTCTTTAATTCATTGTTACTGAGTTACAGATGACACTGTGAGCTAATGAGAAAATAATTTTGTGCCGTGGATGATCAATCATGTAGCTTTTTGCCTGCAGGAAAAAGTTAATATTCAGTATATTATGTAGTTGGGCAATGTGTCATGGGAATGTAACTGTGACTTTGTGCAGAGGAAATAATTCACTGTGCTAAAGCTTCATTTACTTTTGCACAAAATTTTGTCTGCAGATGCATTAAATGACTCGTGTGTTTCTGAAAATGTCTGAGTCTTGCACTAGGTGAAGTTTGACACTCACTGTATAGTGGAGATGTTGATGTGCAGACAGGTGCAACAAAAAGACTACTAAACAAGTAAGCTTTTGGCCAAAAGGCCTTCTTCTGAATTAGACAACATACTTGCACATTCATGTAAACACAAATCAGATACAAATAACCAATGTTTCTAGCTCCAAGACCAGACTGGCCTCAGCAGTGAGAGAGAGTGGTCATGTGCGCATATGTTGCCTCATTCAGAAGAAGACTTTTTGGCCTAAAGCTTACTTGTTTAGCAGTCTTGTTGTTGCATCTGTCTGTGGCTCGGTATCTCCACCGTATGGTGAACAGCGCTCTATCCTTTTCATAATATGTTGTTATTTGGTCCTGGATTTTCCATTGTTTGAACCTCAAGTTTGAATATTTGCTCTGGAAAATCTCAGTTTCACTGTTTATCCATATCATCCAGAAGACAACAGTTAATGGAACCCAGATTAATGCTGTGTCCCTCAGCTTCCCAATGATGTTTCATTCAATTCAGCACTTTCACTTAGCTTTATGAACAAAATATAATCTTGGGCCAGTTTTATGACTTAATTGGAGACATCATAGTAAAATACAAGAGAGATTCTCAGGAAGGATCTCACATAAATGTTACTCATCCATGAAAGTGATAGCTTGCAAAATTATTTTTTGATTGATTCTGTAGTATTGTTTATCACTCTAGGTTCGTATGTTGAAGGATCTCACAGCTTTGATTTTTTGGCAGCACTCTTGTGCTTGAGTCACCCAGTTGCTCTTGACGAATAATCCTTGCAGGACAATGAGTTAGCACTTCCTTTTTATTCCTCCTGAAGTCTGTGGTGAGATGCAGAGTGAGATGATGGGGTTGTTAAAATACTAGACATGCATTCAGAAGGACTGTGTTGCAAATATCCATCCTGGCATCCAGATTTAGGTGTTTTTTGTGGTTCCCCAACTCTCTGGCAAATGCAAGACTGGTTCCTGTCAAAAGGGCAACGACAATTTGTTTTTGAATCTGAGCTTCTGCTCTGTTTCTTAACAACCTTGTTCTCAGTAGATTGTTAAACTCTAATCTTTCTTTCTTCCACATAATGTATGGTTCTGGGGAGGAGAATGGATGGTATCATTTTACTTCTGCGCGCTGAGTGCAATTCATTGATCATTTGTGATAAGTTAAATCTGTATGCTGGTCGGTGATAACTAGTTACAAAATGATCAATACAACATGAAATTCACAAATAACCAAAGAATATAACCTCACATTGCAGATGTTTGGTGTATCAGTTACCACTTTTTTGAATATTCAGAACTGAGTGTACTCCAGCTCTCAAATTTTAATGGGACAGTACCTCACCATGTAATGTAAGAAATCTTGAACTGTTATTTACGGCAAAGTATTAAGGACCCTAATTTAAAATGTGGAAATTTCTCTCTCTCTCTCTCTCTCTCTCTCTCTCTCTCTCTCTCTCTGTGTGTGTGTGTGTGTGTGTGTGTGTGTGTGTGTGTGTCTCTCTCTCTCTCTCTCTCTTTGAACCCTGACTGTACTAAAGATGCAACCCATATTTGAATATTGTGTTCCAAAGCACTACAAGGTACAATTGAAAGTTAAATAATTCACTTCTGATGCAATGTTGAGGTTTGGTCTATTTTTTTAGGAAAGTTAATGTGAATATCTGCATTTGCAGAAAGCAAAAGTGTGCACCACCCACCCCCAAATACACAAAATGGCTGTTGCTAAACTTTGTGGAATAAGGGGTGCAGTGAACAAAAATTCAACTATAGGTTGAAGTTCTGCTAAACTAAATATGAATTTGTAAGTTACAAAATTCTGCTGTTGTGTGTTACAGATAATGCTAGATTTATTTAAAATAAATACAAAAAATTGCACCAAACTAGATAGAATGTATAATATGTGAGAATACTGTTTATCAACTTACAATACATTAAATTAAATAGGTATAAGCAGAGTGGGTGAGTAGGATGTAAATGTTTGAGCTGGAAATACAGATAAGATGTTGAGTCGGTTAGGCAAAGTTTGGGAGAGGTGAAGCAGTATTATTGTTTAAAATCAATTGAAGACATCTTGAAGATAACTGCTGTAGAACATTCATGATTGTAGTTGTCATTCACAATTGTTACATGTATATAGATAATTTTCACAAACTGATTGTACCGCACTCCACAATTGCATGAGATGGACTGCCAAATTCATAATAGAAAGTGTTGTGTTACTCACATTGTTAATGCAGTAACATAGTATAATTACTTCTAATACTTCATTGTATCTGCACAGATAACTTCAGGCTCAACGAGGGGTTCTAAGGGAGGGTATTCACATACATCAAGAGTTCGTACAATTTTGTGACAGAGGACAGGATTCTACCTAAGATTGTTACTTGCCTTCTGCTCTGTCTCAGCTTTAAACATCCATATGTCTTACACTTCATGGAGTAAGCACTAATTGTGTTTCACAAAAACAATGTTTTCTAAATCCGTGTTGACTGTGTGTCAGTAGACTGTTCTCTTTGAGGTAATTCATAATGTACGAACAGAATATATGTTCCAAAATCCTCTGCATATCAATGTCAATGGTATGGGCCTGTAATTTATTGACCTTCTTGAATATAGCTGTAACCTGTTCAACTTTCCAGTCTTGGGGTATGGATCTTTCATCAAGTGAGCAATTGTACACGGTTGTTAAGTATGGAGCAATTGCATCAGCATTCCCTAAAAGGAAAGTAGTTGGTATGCAGTCTGGACTGGAAGACTTGCTTTTATTGAGTGACTTAAGTTGCTTCATTTCTCCAAGGATATCAGCTTTTAAGCTACTCATGTTGACAGTTGATCTTGATTCATATTTTGGAATATTTACTTAATCTTCTTTGGTGAAGGAATTTCGGAAGGCTGTGCTTAGTAACTATGCTATAGCAGCACTGTCATTGATAGTACTTCCATTGCTGTTGTGCAGAGAAGGCATTGATTGTGTCTTGCTGCTAGCATATTTTACATATGAGCAAAATGTCTTTGGATGTTCTTTCAGGTTTCGAGACAGTTTTGCTGTTTCTGCAACAGCATTCTGACCTGTTTTGTGACCACAGGAGATGAGCTCCATTGTTTGTTAATTTCTTTGGTATATATCTCTCAAATTGCTGTCAATACTATTTCTTTGAATTCAAGCCACAACTGGTCTGCATTTATATTGTTAATTTGGAAGGAGCGGAGATTGCCTCTTAGGAAGATGTCAACTGAATTTTATGTGCTTTTTTGAATAAATATATTTTTTATTATTTTTGGTGGCTTTGGGAGTATTCAGTTTCGCTACAACAAGCCTGTGTTCACTAACCCCTGTATCCATTTTGATGCTTGTTATATGTGATATTTTAGTACTGTGCTCAATTCCTGTTTCCAGTTAATAACTTGGCTCATATTAGTGTTTACAGTTGTCTTTGAGTTGTGTATGTAAGCACTTGGTTCTGATTTCAAGTCTATCAGTGACCAGAAGTTTCTAGTTACTTCAGTTTCCTTCACCATCTTATGGAGTTTGATTATTCATTTTTAACTGTTTTAATTTGAGGTTGTGAAATGTATCCCCCCAGTCACTGTCTCTTCAGTGTCAGGTATTGAAAGTCATCAGTGAAAAATAGCTGAAGCTATTGAAGTTCCATTTGTTACCCAAGCAATTTAAGAAAGTTTGAATGCGCGTTTTGTGTCAGCATGGACTAACTTCATTAGATCACTATCACACTACTAAACCCTCTAGTTAAACAACAGATTGGACACTATCCCCACATTTTCTTCATTGTTAACTTCAGATTCAGTGATACTTACACATGAGTTACAATAGCAAAATGACTGACACTTGAGTATGGAAGAGGATGTTGATCTTAGTTCGAGGTGACTTGCACAACATTTAGACTACTAATCTCAGTACTCATTCACTGTTAATTGTGCGAAGTGATATCTGCAGAAAAATGGTATGATAATGGTAAAGATAGAAGGCACAATCATGCCCATGTGTATTACCCAATCAATTATTGGTTTAGTACCTACCTTGTGTCCATAACTTATAATGGTGTATATGTCAAAGCTTATATCAAGATTTTATTCTTTATTTTCTTGCCACATTAGCTGGCTCCAGAAGTGATAAACTGTTATCAAAAGCACAAGAGGCTCAGTCCTCTCCTTAAATGATGCCAATTCACATCTCCTCTTTCCTCCCTCTCCCCCACCCCTCCCCTTTTAACAGAGCTGCTCTTGATTACCATATCAATCCACTCATCTTTATGGGTTCCTGTGCTGCTGCTTAAATTGCAAAGTGGTTCATTCTCATGTGATGACACTCAGCTGCAAAGCTTTCTGCCATTTACAATTTCCTGTTCCTCTGTCCTCCATCGTTGGTGATGGGAATTTATTACGTAGATTGTGATTTTTCTGTGTTGCTCACATAAATTTCTCTGTTGTCATTACATATATTGAATTGTTTATTAATTATCTTCTTGTTTGCACATTGCCGTCATCAATTTTAGTTCCTTGACTGTGGCATACCTTTCTTGATGGTTAGTAATTTATTTCTCTCTGGTTTGTCTTTATAGATTTTTCTGATTTATTGTTTTGCATATAACCAAGTAGCTATCGATGCATTTGTAACAAGTGCTCTCTTTGCTATGCATGTTGTTGTGGATTTACTGAAAATATTAACTAAATTGGAGTCAAAGTGCAGGACAGCTATGTACTGCAATTTGTAGAATATTCAAAAACTGAATGACAATTTTAAAAGAAGAAAAAATTAATGAAGACAGATTTATGTTTAAAACTTACGCAGATTGCTCTGACTATTACTGTCGGTTATATCATGGATTTCTTAAAAACAGTGAATCAAATAGAAAGGAAATAACAAGGAAAGATTCTGAGGAAAAGGAAATGGTACTGAGATTTACAAATGCCATTGCTCTCTTGCACAAAATTAAGAAATAATTAGAATTGCTCAGCAGGAATGTAGGTAAAGATAAATAAAACATACTAAATCAGTGAAGAGTGAGGAATGTGAATAACAACTCTGTGGATATCATGATAGCGGAATCAGTAGCAAAAGTGAAAAATATTTTGGTACCTTGAAAAGAAGACCATTTGGAATGGCCAGAACATTAAAGATTGAAGACCGGTGGCATGTGAAGAGCAGATTTTGTTCCACGAAAGAAATTATTGCAAAACAAAGAAACCAACATTATTCTGGCACCAAAGAATATATCTCTGAAACTACGCATCTAAAATAGGATGACCAAATTATTTTTGGTGAAAACCGGGACACATTCACCTGGGTGCCAATGGACACCTCATTCCACATGTTCCCAGGTTTCTTAATTTTAAGTATTAATGTTTTGTTGATACATTTTGTCAACCGGATTATTATAACTAATAAGAGGATACAAAAGATTGATATAATCTATATTATCTGTATAATTAATGACATTTAATAAACGTATACAGTAATAAAGAAATGTATTACCATTTTACAAAATTTTACAGCCATTCAACTTTTAATCAGTTAATATTAACTTGAGCTTTAATATTACTGAGCACTTGCAGATGGAATTGACTGTCCTTGGAGAAAAGGGTATTTTTCACTGCCTCCAGCCTTCTTGATCATGTCTTTGTTCTTTGAGACACAGTGATAAAACTCGGCACAACCCATTTTGTAGTTGTACAGGATCTGCAGGATTGCATCAAGAGAGTCCACCTCCATTCTGTTGTTTTCATCAGTCCACTGGATATTCATGAACGAAAATATTCTTTCCACATTGGCATTATGGGCTGGGATTGCAAATAAATACCTTGCAATTATTACCAACTCAGAGTAATGCTGAAGACAGTCACAGCTTTTAAAAAAACTCGCACACTTCTCATGACATTCCAATGTTTTTTTTTTTTTTTTATGTTTTTTTTTTTTTTAAAGGCTTTCTTCAACAAAATTTGTCAGTATGGCGAACAGATCAGAGAGAATGGAATCATCGATTTCAATCTCTTTACTCTTCAAATAAGAAACTGTTTCTTCACCACTTTCCCATTTTGGCAATCTCTTCAGTAACATCCAATCAAACACCGGCAATGAGGGTAAATATGAGGTGCTCCACTTGCTGAGATATTCTACACAAGTGTCATAAAACTTGTTAACTTCTTCTCTAAAACTCCTTTCAGCTGCTTCTGATACTTCTGCTCTTTTAAGGACAGATTTAACATTAAAAGAAATTAACTGCTGTTCTCTCCTCTTAGTAACAGTTTCCAGAGTATTTTTCAAAACATCATTTACCTCTATTACACTTTTCGTGCTTCCCTCAATTTCCTTTATCCCGTGCTGCAAAGTGCTAAGCTGACTGTGAATGAACCACAAGTAGGCTTCACTTAAAGGGTTACTGAAAAACTGAACCAATATTTTGGGGGCTTTGTCTTCATTTAGGAAAAAATCTTTTAACGGTTCAAACAGGCGGATTACTCTTTCAACTGCTGGAAACAGTGATAACCAGCGAGTTTTCGAGTGACACATTACATTCATATATTCAGTTCCCACATAATCACAGAACTCCTTAAGCCTCTCTGTTCTAACAGTATATATGTAAAAGTGTGAGTATACCTTCATGACGATAGTTCCAATATCACAGCTTAAACTGTCAGCAGATGTCTGCTCGCTATTGTGTAAAACGTGCAGAGCACCCTATGCCTTCAGTGTTTTCATGCAATGTTGCCTTTAATTTGGTAAATACGTTGCATTTGCCTTGTCTTTTTAAACTACCAAAGTTTGTGTTGGTGTTGTCTCCACGAAATGCCACACATTTATTTTTCTCAAGATCAAACATTTCGATAGTATTCATACAAAATCTTGAAATTTCGTCAGATGTTTCATTAGGTAGGGAACTCACCTTCAAAAGTTTGGTCTGAATTCCCTGATTAATATCGAAAAACTGAACAACAAAAATATTTTAGTGGCCTTATGTTTGCTGGCATCAGTGGATATCCCGTAGAAAGAATACTTTTTGATGCATTCAAGGCTTTCCTTCACACTCTGGGGAGCAATAACTCCTTTCACTAAGGCTGACACTTTAGTTCTTGCTGAACTAAACTTTTTTGCAATGGAAGAATCATCAAACATAATGCTGTTAAGCTTATTAGTACAATCACTAGATCTATAAGTTTGGTGATGTTTTACCGTGTGGTAGGCTAGTGTAAGCTTGGCTGTTCGAACTTTCGTCTCTTCACTTGACTAATGTTTCACAAAATAATTTTGTAGAGTTTTACTGCAGCTCGGTGCACTGTATCTGTTAATGTGTTTCTTTGACCTGATGTGATCAACTATGTCGGAACGTCCACCATGACTTACACTAATAAACAGTTACATGCGGAACACTCTGCTTCATAATCAAAACGACCTTTCTTAATGAAATTCCATTCCTTGGAATAACAGTCACTGAACTTGCAGGCACGTTTCGGAATTGCGTTTCACAGTACTGCAGCAATAATACCACTAATATGAGAAAAAACTATTGCTGTTTGTCTGACAAAACATCAACTACTACACTGTTCTGACAATGAGTGTGTGAGTAAGTGGCGCGACAGTCGGACTGTTTCATAGCTCTGTTACAATAATACAAACTACTACTTATTGGCCAAAGTACAGCTCAAAGTAAATTATTGCCTGAGTGTATCAATACTGATACTGTGATTACTAGTATGGGACAATGGAGGTTTTAGACAAATAAGCTAAATTATATTAATTTCTTGTGTTGTATTTCCTTTAATATTGTGAAATCCCAAAAATTTGAGAAAGTTTCACGAAATGTATTTAAAAACTGAATTCAGGGACTTTTGAGCGTCCCGAAACAAATTTTCGGGACATCAGAACACAGGGATGAAAACCGGGACAATCCCGGTTTTCCGGGACGTTTGGTCACACTAATCTAAAACACATCACAGTGTGGAAATGAGATGTGGACAGTAGAACACTCAAATGGTAGACGAAACTAAGTATGTGAAATGTGATGCTGCATAGGGATACTAGAATACTAAGCTAGGTAGAAAAAAAATGTAATAAAGAGATATCGGAGTACAAAATGCGTGAGAGAACAATTACTAGACAAATGTCCATATTGTTGAGATATGCACTAGGGGTCTGTGGTCAGGCAATATGGCGGTTGCACAAAAAGTGGAATGAGCAGAGAGACAAAGATTGAAATGCCCACTGCAAATTTCTTGAAGTCAGTAAATGTGAGAAATGTTGGGGAGATGAACTTGGCTGATGATCTGAAGAAATGGAGGACAGCAACAAATTAATTACAGATTGATGTCCTCAAAAAGTGAATCAATTGTCTGAACTATTGTATATACATAGTTTACATGTAGTATATAGAGCCTATTGTCAGAAGGAACCTGGAAAATCTTATAGGCATTCCGTCTTAATGCCAGCTTTATGCCTAAATAACTGCTGTAATTTTTAAAATACTAGTAATATTTAATACAAATTTCGTGCAGTGTCTTATATCCTACCCTGGATAAAGCATCTTTGCAGCATAATCAATTAAACAGAATGGGAATGGTACCTTAACTATATTAACTGAACACCTCATCTGCCATCTACACCCATACTTCAAAAGCCATTTGTGATGTGTAGTGGAGGGTACCTCTGGTAGCACTATTTTTCCCCTTTTTTCTTCTCCATTTAGAAATGGCTTTTGGGAAGAATGATAAACAGTAATGTTCAGTATAAGCTCACATTTTTCTGATATTTTTCATCATGATTATTTTGAGGGACATATACAGGAGGAAGTAATATGTTGCCCAATTCTTTTTTGAACTTATGCTCTTGAAATTTAACAGTAAACCTCTCTATGAGGCAAAATGCCACATTTGTAATGTCTGCTATTGGGATTTATTGAAACATATTTGTAATGCCCTCGTGCCTAGTAAATGATCCTGTACTGAAATATACTGCTGTTTGCTGGATATTCCCTCTCCCCCTCCCCCTCTCACTCCATGGACCTAAACTGCTAATGTGCAATGACAACATTAAGCAGTATTAAGGGCCAACCAATCGTCAACCTTCTTGACTTTCTTGGTATGCCTGCCAATGGGCAAGGTCGTGGGTGTGGCTATTTAAAGTGCAGGATGCATTCATTTCTTAAGTTTGCACCAGGGACACCTGTCATTTGTGTTCTGAGACATCCTCAGTTCCTTCAGATGACTGGGGTAAGTGGTGAAGGCGGTTGGCCTCGCTCATGAGATGCAGGTAGAGCTTACAGATTTCAGTATCACCCCCCCCCCTCCCCCCCACCCAGAGTGGGTTGGGGTCCTTTGCTCTCATTCTGAAGCTCCGTCAGTTCTGTGACTGTCATGGTTGCAGATTTCTGGACTCAAGGTGTGGAGTGGAGAATTGTTGGATTCCCCTAGGTAGGTCAGGTATGCTCTATGCAGAGCAAGCAGATACTCTAGCTACAGTGTACATGTCAAGTGCACATGGTTTTTATTTTTACGCTAGGTGGTAGTTCGAGGTCTTCTGATGAACACTTGCCAACCATATTCAGAGTGTGTAATCAGATCAATGCACAAAGTAGAGACTTTTGATGTTCAGATTTTAACTTTAAATCGACAAATCATTCACAACAAAGTACCTGGGTTTATACCACCCTCCAGGAAATCTGTTGCCCTTTAATTAGACATGGAACTGACAGCTGAATGAAACCCAAAATAGAAAGCTCTGAAATATTCAATGAAAGATCAAATGTATATTGATAAGACATCTTAGATATGGTAGATGGGAGGTTTTCGTTGCAGTATTGTATTATTCAAGGTCTAAGTTATCTGAATGCCAAGTCAAATGGACATGTGACTGGCCTTGGTGAACTCACAAGAAAACATCCCCAACAAGACCTGATATTTTACGGGGGAGGAAAAAAAAACCAGAGAAATATCAGCCCCAACAGTTGACCCAGCGCAAAAATTCTGATAGTACTGCTTTTAAATTTCTTTGCACACCATTTGCTTAACACTTGCTCCAAATTCACCACAGCTGCCTAGGCCCCTACTGCCTGAGCGTGAGGTACTGTACAGCAGAGTGACCAGCAGTGCCCTCCTATAAAAAAGTCAGTGATGGTAAGGGAAGGGGAGGGGGGAAATGGACACACTTGCCCAATGTTTTTGAAATCTTGTTTGATAGTGCGTGCTGTTCTACGCTAAAAAAGGAAATAATGTGGTAGGCTATATAGTAAGTAAATCTCACACACATATACGTTCAATATTGCTTTCAAATATTTTCGTATTGATATTCTGCAACTATATATACGTCTCAAAATCAAAAGGAATAGACCTAAGCAACTGAAGAATTGCTATGAAATAAGTTGATTTTCGATTTACAATTCAATCACGCCAATCCCGTTGAAGAACAGAGCATCTCTTGCAAATGTACTTCATTTTAATAGTGTCGGCTTTAAAATCCAAAGAAAATAACGCTCATTGGCGACGTTAACAAGCAAACTGAACTACGCTATTTTTGTTCAAAATGGTTGAAATGGCTCTGAGCACTATGGGACTTAACATCTGAGGTCATCAGTCCCCTAGAACTTAGAACTACTTAAATCTAACCAACCTAAGGACATCACACACACCCATGCCTGAGGCAGGTTTCGAACCTGCGAACGTAGCAGCAGCGTGATTCCGAACTGAAGCACCTAGAACCATTCAGCCACACCGGCTGGTGATATTTTTGTAATGACAAACAAATCTGTTTCATTCATTTATACTGAATTTGTGAATCGCATCATTGAAATGTTCAAAGCAAAATTTCTGGCATCAGCTACAGGTTAGAACCGCCTACTTTGACGCAATGAATAAATCGTGTTACTAATGTCGAAACTGTGTTTCACAAACTTCTTACTCCACTATATTCCCGCTCGGGCATTAGGTGACTCCAGTAAGGCGAAGCAAGTGGCAAACAAACGGTGTGCATGAAAATTTAAAATCTGCACTCCCAAAAGGTCATAACTGTGACGTAAAATGTGACTACGCCTATTCAGGCTGTTTTAGTTTTATTTCTAGACCATGCCCTCTTAGACAAAATATATATTCAGTTATATCTTCTGAAGAACGCTCAATTATTTGGGCTGAAACCTGGGTAAAAGGTTGGTTTCATTACCACAATCGAGGCTGATAGTTTCTTATATATCATAACTGTCTATTATCAGAACTATGGCCCAAATCTTCATGCGAGATCAGTTGTTGGGGCCGATACCTAGCAAGTTTGGTTTTTCTCCTTAAAACATGGGGTGAAGCTAGTGATGTTTCCTTGTCAGATTAATCGTCGAACTCCGCTGCAGAGTGAAAATCTCATTCTGGTAATCGTCGAATGTTTTTACATGACACTCGTTTCCACTGTAACGGTTTTAGAATCATTCAAATAAAATCTCCACTCATCAGTGCGGAAGTACCCTGATATGCAACTTAAGTTTTAGGCAACTTTAAAGGAACAAGTATAGACTGGGGCATGCACAGATTTTTTTGTTGCAGGTTATGTGAAGAATTCTGAATCGTTCTGTAACAACTGTCGTAAGCAACCAACCCCTACGCATTGGAAATGTTTCAGACCTTGTTGCTACAAACAGTACTGTGAAGCACTTACTTTTCCGCCTGTGAATATCCAACTGTAGTGTTTATTACTGACTGCAGCTTAACCACTCGAAAATGACTTAAAAGTCGAAATCGCGATTGTTGCAAGCATGTCACTAAAATAAGATAGATTGTTGCAAAAATATGGATGTGTGAAGCATGCAACTTCCATCATCAAGTTAGCGATAACTCTTGCCGAGAATCCAAGAGAAGTATGGTTCTACGTAAAACTGCCAACCGGGTCGAAGGCTTCTGGTCAGTCACACATAGACGACTTCTGGTGTGGGGACAGAAGACAGCAGAAGGAAGGGAGGAATTTGAATTTCACATTCAAAAAAAGTCATTCACACAGAAGTATCGTACAAGACATAGTGTTGTTTGACTGCCGCACAAATTCTCATGTGGAGGACCTAGAAATAGGCATGGCTGGCATTGAAAAGCAGCGAAACAGTAGAAAAACAAGTAATTCGTGAAGTCCATATGGAATCCCAATGCGGCTCTGCAGAGTGTGTGCTTCAGGATTATATCCGTACTTAGCTTGAATTTCTTGTCCAGTGCAAAGTGTCAATGAACTGCAGGTCACTGTTGTACACAAGAACAGACCCACAAAATTACAGACCAATATACTTGACCTCAGTTTGATGCAGAATTCTTGAGCATATTGTAAGTTCGAATATAATAAATTTCATTGAGAAGAAAAAGCATCTATCCACAAATCTACACTGATTTAGAAAGCATCATTCATGCGAAACTCAGATAACCCAAACGGTGTGATGAATTTGCTGTGTGCTCTAACTGCGTGAATATAGAAGTTAATGTAGATGCGCAAAGAAAACTATCCTCTAATGTTAGAGTGCAATATTAGTGGTGTGCTGCTTGGCATAGTCACATAGATCAAAAATGTAGATGTAACATTGCAAAACTACATGAAATGGAATGAGGAATTGAGGTGTGTTGTAGGGAAGGTGAATGGTCAGTTTGTCGGGAGAAGTCGGGGACACTGTATGTCGTCTACAAATGACACTGTGTACATAACAATTATGAGACCTGTTATTGAGTACAGCTCATGTGTTTGGGATCTCCAGCAGCTCAGATTAAAGGGAGATGTCAAAGCAGTTCACAGGCATGCTGCTTAGATTTGTTACCGGTAGATACAATCAACACGCAGATGTTATGGCAATACTGTGATATCAATGAAAACTTCCTGGAGGAAATAAGACTTTCTTTTCGCAAAACAACATTGAGAAAGTTTCGAGGACACCTCCAACATATACCTAGTCTAGCTATAGAACGGGCAATATAGTTGGCTGCCGGCTCCCAGGTATTGGTCATTAAAAGTAGACACCATTCGGAACACACAAGGTTGTGACACTAATAACCTGACGAAGTGTTGTATTGTCTGTGGGAGCAGATTATTGATTTATTAATAACAGTAATCGTCCTGTTTTGCAATAGGAGGCACTATCTGAAATTTTTACTAAATGGCATTAAAATACCCTTGATGTAATATATTCCTTGCTACAAATAAGAACCGCATTTGAAGATGACTGTGTCTGTAGTGCACATTCACGAATCCAAATTACGTGTCAAAAGTTATATCATGGCAGCTGATCGGTAAGAGTTGTGCATGCCAGTGAGTTTTCAGTACTGAAAGAAACGGTAAAACATTCCCCCTCTCACATCCTTTAGCTCCACAATGGCCTCACTGCTTACCCCTCTGCCCCTGAGATGACCAACCGTACTTAGCTCATGGGTGAATTCACCAACACAACTAAAATTAAGTAAATCTTAAAATATTACTTAAGGAAGGATAGGGACACAGCAGCCAGTCGCAATCCCACTGTGCTTCTTTCCCCCTGCTCAAGTACAAGGAAATTACAGAATCAGAATTTACATAAAACAGTAAGTGAAACCCCCACATTATCCAATTGCAGTAATCAATTCTAATCAACATACCATTTGAGTGAGTTACCATCCAACAAACTCGCAATAGTAATTGTCACCATATGACTTACTTGGTGTATAGGCAGAAGGAAACTGCTCACAACAAGTACACTGAAGCGCCAGAGAAACTAGTGTAGGCAAGCATATTTGAATACGGAGATATGTAAACAGGCAGAATACGGCACTGTGGTCGGCAACCCCTATATACGGAAACAAGTGTATGGCGCATTTGTTAGATCAGACAGGATATGCTTGTGTATGTGTCACCTGTCACAATCATAACTAGACGTATCAGGGGTCCCATACACAATGGAAAGTCATCAAGATGTAAGTGAATTTGAATGAATGGTTATATTCGGCGCACAAGCGGTAGGACACGACAACTCCTAGGTAGTGATGAAGTGGAGATTTTCCCATACGATCACTTCACGAGTTTACCGTGAATACCAGGAATCAGGTAAAACATCAAATCTCAAACATTGCTGCGGCCTGAAAAAGATCCTGCAGGAACGGGAGCAATTACGATTGAAGAGACTCGTTCAATGTAACAAGAAGTGCAATCCTTCCGCATATTGCTGCAGATTTCAATACTGGGCCACCAACAATTGTCAGCATGCGAACCATTCAACAAAACATCATCGATATGGGCTTTTGGAGCCGAAGGCCGACACATGTACACTTGATGACTGCACAAGACAAAGCTTTATGCCTCGCATGGCTTGTCAACAACATTGGACTGCTGGTGACTGGAAACTTGTTGTCTGATCGGACGAGTTTCGTTTCAAATTGTATTGAGCAGATGGACTTACATAGGTATGGAGACAACCTCCTGAATCCATGGAGCCTGCATGTCAGCATGGGGCTGTTCAAGCTGGTTGAGGCTCTGTAATGCTGTGGGGAGTGTGCAACTGGAGTGATAAGGTAACCCTGGTATGTCTAGATAAGATTGACAGGCGACATGTACACAAGCATCCTGTCTGATCACCTGCATCCATTCATGTCCATTGTGCATTCCGACGGACGTGGCAAATTCCAGCAGGTCAATGTGACATCCCACATGTCGAGAATTGCTATGGAGTTTGAACACTTCTTCTGGCTACCAAATTCCACAGACATGAACACCATTCAGCATATCTGGGATGTGTTGCAACATGGTTTTACGGATTTATGGGCAGCCTTGCAGGATTCATGGTGTCAGTTGCCCCCAGCACTACTTCAGACATTAGTAGACACCATGCATTGTGTTGCGGAACTTTTGCATGCTAGCGAGGGTCCTTCGAGGCTGGTGTACTTGTTGTAAACAACAAACTCAGTTTCCTTCTGCCTATACACTAGTAAGTCACTGCTGCAAATTTCTTGGAATGGTGACTGACTCAACTGGTATGTTGACAAGACTGGATCATTGCTATTGGATAGCAAGGTGCTTCACGTAAAGGCCCTACAGACACACTGGCCGACTGATAGATTGGACGTGTGTAAGTGTTTTGACTGACTGACCGACCGACGAACATTCCTTGTCGGGATGTCAGACGGGTAGGGCTACCAAACAGCTGACCCCCCCACATCACTCCATCCAACAAATTTTAACACGTGGAGCGCTGTTGTGCCAACCTCCTGACAAAAAGTGGTCTTTTGTGTCACTGCACACGGTGTTAAATGCTATGTTAATATACATTACAGGATGCGAGGCGGATGAAACCGTAAGGATAGTGTTTCTGTAAAAATTTAAAGATGGAAGATGTTTGTGAGTTACGTTGTGCGCAGAGTATAGCAATGTAGATGCAAGAAATAGTTTTTTCATTTTTTAACGAATTGGTAATGAATTTGTGTGAAACTTAAGAGAGAGGATGTAAGTCCATCGACATTCTGTATTTCTGTTTTTAGGTTTCATTTCTGACACTAATAAAAACCGAAATGTTGACATTTAGTGGACGTTAATTTGTAAATATGCTTGCTTCATTGTTACAAGTGTTAAAGGAAGTCCAGCTTATATCCGAGGCCTCAGCAACGAAGAGCAAAATGAGGGATTGTTTTTTACAGGTCTAAAAGGTGTGAAGTGCTTCATTTCTTATATCTGTTGTAGTTATGAGATGATTGATGCATTTACCAAGTTAACAGAACGTGGGTGAATTTCTTTCCTTGTACGCCTTTAAAACAGCGAAGGCAGACCCCCTTTTCGTTTCTCTGTAAAATATAGCTTGATATCGTAGGCCATAAAAACCGTGAACTTAAGATAAACAAATCACAACGTGGCAGCACTGTAACTGCTGAGTGAAGTCGCTAGCCACGTTTGTAGGCTGCCATGAAATTGGTCGGTTGACTGGTCAGCCGATAAATTGGTGCGTGTGTACGGACCCTTTTTGTTTTATGTAAATCAATTGTAATTCTTACACAAAAATTTTCGTCCAAGGCCTTCATCAGAATAAGAAAAACACACACCAGTCAATCACACAAGCAAGCATACCTCATGCATACATGACCGCTAACTCTGGCAGTTCGGGCCGCCGGATTTGGCCGTCATGGATGCGTGAAGTGTGAATGAATGGCACGTGTTTCTCTTGTTCTGTGAAGGTTGTGGCCAAAAGCTTATGTGTAAGTGCCTTTTAATTGTGGCTGTCTGTAACTTTGTCATCTTTATGGCAGGTAGCAATCTATCTTCTCCTAAATTGTTGATATTCCCACCTGGAGTTTCCATTGTTCAGTTCCGATTTTGTAATTTTGTTGTATTTGAGCAGTGAAGATGGCTATTTATACTGGAAATCTGGATACGCAAGAATAATAAAATAAACCAGTGGGTTTGCAACTGATTGCTGTATCCATATCCTCCCTTAATTAATCTGCAGTCACTGTGCACAGCTGTTCCTTATGGAATCAAAGTTGGTAAAATATTACTGTCTCTAAGTATTTTTGCTTGTTACTGAGCAGGAAACTTACACTAATAAGAAGTCCTTAATGTTAATTGACGTTTTTGGATTCAGCTGTTAGTTGCTAGATGCATTCAGGGTGTATACGTGGACAAAGAAAAAAAAATTCCCGGATTTCCCGGTAAAAAATACACGTTCTCCCGGTTGAAAATACACATTTTCTGTGTTAAGTGACAGTATACTCTTCCTTGGCACTGTAAAACTCGTCAATCCTATGAATGTTTATGGTTTTATATACCGACGTAGAGTTTCCCAGCACTTCAGTAAACGAAACTCCCAGGAGAGGGTATTATTTTCGTATTACGAAGCATTGAAATCGAGATTGCGATGCGCTTTTGTAAGCCAGTCGTAGCTCATGTCACTTGATCTCGCCCGCTGATGACAGCATAGGACACGTGCTGATGACAGCATAGGACACGTGATGTAGTCAGCCAATAGCAAGATCACCCTTAAGAAGTGCGAACACACAAATAAGAAAATTTCATGGTTTAAATTAAGATACATCACACAAATGTGCCAGTAAAATCTTTAATAACGACGTAAATGTCTGATCTGGCTCGAAATTCTTCTAAATGGTCGTCATCAAAGAGTTGATTTTTAAATGAGAGTCAAACGCTTAGTGATTTAAGAAATTCATCATACATTCTCGCACACAGTTCATCTGAATGTAACGCTTTTCAAACCACCATTCGCAATATTTTCCCGCGACATTTTAGAAATAGGTTCATTTCAGCAGTTGCAAGAGAGCGCCACATAACAGGCGTCACTGCGCTTGCGCAGCTACGATGACGCAGGAAGCCCATATGTTCTTACGTGTAAAACATTAAAAGATTTTATATTATGTCATAAAAGAAACAAGAGATCAGAGGGTACTTCAAGAGCATTGGAATTTCGTGAACCACACTAAAATGCATAATTTGGCTTAAAGTGCACATTCGTGTGTCCATATTCGGATGTAAATTTTCTTGGAGTACCAGTGCTGTATTACCTCATGTTTGGTTTTTTATTCTGGTATAATACCATACATGCACTTGAAATGCAGCGTACAGTTGAAACCAGTCAAGAGTGCGAAATTAAACTCTTCGTTTCAAATAAATTGACTGCCTCAGCAGAAAAGATTAATAAAAGTCAAATCTCTTTAGCAAACCTACAAAATTAACTTCATTGTTCTGCAAGGCGATTAATGCTTGACTGTCAGAAAAGTGGAAATAAAATCTGAAAATAATAACATATTTTTGCCTTCCGTTACTAAGCGAATGTATTTTAATTCATTTAATAGCTCCCGGCGGCAAAAATCCGTCTCATTATCATTTAACTTGAGAGCAATAAACGAAGACGAAACAACAAAATCACTGAACGTAAAAACGGGTCACGTGGAGACGACCCACCTCCCCACCACAACTCTGACTGCTCTGTGCATCAGCCCCAGATTTACTATATTCCAGAACCGGGGTAATATTAGGTAGTGGCGCCCAGCCACACTTTGGTAACAAGAAGAGGGAGAAGGTACTACGCATGCGCCACTAAACTGTGCATGCGCAAGAGCCTGCCCGCAACTGCTCAAACAACTCTAATTTAAACAGTTGTCACGTCATGCTCATCGGAGGCAATTTGTTGTTATGAAGCATTGCATAGTCTTCCTAAGCCTTTGACACACTGTGCTGTTGGCAGACCCTTGTATGAGCACTGTGTTTTGTTGTTGTACACGGCGCATTTCCTTTGCAACTAAAGTTTTATTTTCGTTTTTTTTCTCTCAGTCATGTTTTGTTGCAGCAGTATTATTGTGCAGTAGCGGGATACAGTAATATCCTTAGAGTATTGGTTCTTACCAGTCAAAAATCACAAAAATTTAACTGAAAACCAAAACAGTGAAAAATTCCCGGAATTCTAAACAATTCCCGGGTTTTTCCTGATTTTCTCCCGTATGAAAAAATTCCCGGGTTTTTTTCCGGATCTCCCGGTTGTCCCGGGTCGTATACACCCTGTACATGTTATAAAACAGGGCTTAGAACCGCCGGGTCGCATGCAGCCCTTGGGGCGCAGTGTGACAGCCACTTATATAGGTAATTGTTTCTCTTTCGCTCCAATTGCAAGTGGTACAGGAAAGGGTACTCTGCCATGTTATGAAGCAGTTTAGTGGCTTTTGGAATGTATCGTAAATCTAGATGTAGACTTCCAACTGCCTTTAAATGGCGGAATAAAGGAAAACCAGTATTACTGATAAGTCATTTATAATTTGAAACTGATGAGACTGTGATGATACATTTCATGATTTATTCATGATATGTGACACATCTAATGTGAATCATTTGCACTAGCCAGATTAATGGACCCCGCTGCTGTACACAGTTGATTCATTTACTGCTGAAGTCGTATTGTGATAAAATTTGTGCTTGTCAGGCTAAGATAAGAAGAAACAAATTAGCCCAAACTATGGCTGTGCTATGGTATAATTGGTTAGCACTCTTATAGGAACTGGAAAAACTAATCTTTGTTACTGTCCACTGTTCATCCAAGACTAAACCATCCTTGGGAACTTGTAGGATATAGTTTCAGAACTGTTGCCAGTGGTACTTATACAATGCTTAACAAAGGAAGAATTGCTTGAGATATGCTGAAGGAGGGTTATGTGCTTTTAGATATTTTTCCAGAAAACGGCACAACTCAGTGATGTTCAAATCTGGGGACCATAGAGACCATGAAGACATGTTACTTCATCATCTTCCTTATCACACTAAGCTTGGACACTACCAGCTGTCTCAGTGGTGACACTATCTTATTGCAAGAAGCAATCTCTGATCAGAAACAATACCTGTGATTCTGCATTAACATACTGTAGTCGTCCAAAATAATGTTACATGCCGCACTAGTTACATTTCCTTCCAGTGAGAGCCCACTGGAAACCTGATATGACCATTCATATCACTACTGAACTTTTACCATGGCTCACAGTTTGAAGATTGGATTGTACACTTCTCTTTGCATTGTACATAGGTAAACACATCATCAATAAAAAAATAAAGTATACCCTTTTTGAAATGTCAGAATTTTTCACCATTGACTGTAGAAGGTGCTCATTATCACAATTGCTGTGGTGTGCTGCAAACGACTGTGCTTCAGTACGTGTCAGATTTCAAAAATCCTCCTGCATGCACACATTTCATTGTTGTAACTGAGTCTTATAACAATGTCAACATCCTTGGCATAAATCTCAATAATCTACTATCTTTGTACATTGTTTACTTGTGAACTGAGGCAGTTGACCTGTGAATGTATCTTTGTCCAACTGCCGCATTTCACAGGTAAACTGTGTACAATAAGTTGTTTATGGGGATTTATGCTAAGGATGTAAACATTGTTATAAAGCTCAGACATGATGACGACATGTGTACATGTTGGAGGAGCTTTGAAGTTTGACATATGCCAAAGCACAGTCGTTTGCAACACACCACTTGATTATGGGCCAATGGTCGAAATTGCAATTGTGAAAATACAATACTTCCTGTAGTCAGTTGCAAAAAAGATGTCTTTTAAAAAGTTCTACATGACTCTAAACCCCAGCCATGAGGACTTGAAATAGACCCTTTGTCCACATCACATATGTTTTTTGGTTAATAGTTTGGTATTTTGCACCTTGTGTAACTATAACTGCTTCTTTGCATTTGTCTGTTGCGGAACGTTTCGTTGTCCAACATGCTGTGAATTCTTGTTGTCTGTTGTTAGTTTTGATTCTTTTATGACCATAGTCTTTTTCACCAAAAAACAACAAAGTTTCCATTGTGTGGTCAGCTGCTATCATTGATCACCTGTCGATGGCAGCTGCAACTGCGGCTGAAACTACGTTTGGTGTTTGGTATATCTGTTTTAAGTAAGCTGTCCTCCTAGATGTCTATTGCAAACAGTAGGTTTGGCCTTGTGTAGTGCCCTACAGATAGAAGTTATTTGTATTAAAGAAATATATTGATATTTAATTACTGTAATTATTTATTTAGCCCTTAGCACTGCCACACCAGACAAGGTTAATCCATTGTTTGGGAAATGACCATGTTTTTCTATGTTTATACGATATCTGATGTTTGTATTTTTGTATTTCTGTTCAATGTTCACTTTCATTAGTAAATTATTACAGCTTTATTATTTTTAAAGGTAAATTACAGATACTAAACACAAGTACATAAACTCATATTATTATTATTCTTTTTTTATGATAGATAACTTTCAGTTTTAGAAGAAAAAGTTTTATTGTGTATCTTGAAGTTTTCCCGGCGTATTGATTGGTCCATCATATTTCGGGCTTGCAGCCGGATCACGTTGACATCTTGGCACGATATTTCGGCTAACAGACATGCAGCCATCTTCAGGTGAGTACGAGACTGAAGATTACTGGTGCGTGTCGTTCTATATAAACCGAAAATTGGCGCGGCGGCGCCTGCGCAGTGGAGAAGGCTAATACCGCGCCCCCTATCTAATTTGGCGCGCTCTGCAGCAAAAGCGGGCCGCGCATGCGTATTGGTGTACCTACATTTGCGCTATCTGTCAGATGTTGTGCTAAGTCATAGGTTGGCGCACCGATATTACTAACAATAGGGCGTAATGGTAGTCCCTCTCTATGAATTTTCGGAAGACCATAAAGCCTCGGTGGAACAGAGCTATGACTTAGCACAACATCTGTCTTCGTTACTGAGACCTTATGTGGGCAAGTGTCCACATCACATTCGTAATTCCGCCGATTTTATTAGTAGACTGAAGTCGCTCCAACTCCACAATTCTGACTTATTAGTGGGTTTTGATGTCGTCTCTCTTTATTTACTAAGGTTCCACTGATGGATTCACTGGCACTCATTAGCAGGAGGTTCAAAGCCGACATAACAGCATTATTTCATCATTGCCTGTCCTCAACTTATTTCTTATTCAATAATGAATATTTTGAACAAGTTGACGGTGTTGCCATGGGCAGTCCTTTGTCCCCTCTGGTAACAAACCTTTTTATGGAGGACTTTGAGGAGAAGGCACTCGAGTCGGCTGAATTTAAACCGAAAGTCTTCTGGCGTTACGTGGATGACACATTTGTAGTCTGGCCCCATGGAGAAGAAAAACTGGCAGGATTCTTAAAACATCTGAATTCCATTCACAAGAATATTCAGTTTACCATGGAGGTCGAAAAAGATAGATGTCTGCCGTTTCTGGATGTCCTTGTCAATCGTAGAACCGATGGATCTTTGGGACACTCCGTCTACCGGAAGTCCACACACACAAATCTGTATTTGCAGGCGACAAGCTGCCACCACCCTGCACAAACCATGGGTTTGCTGCGTACTCTGGTGCACCGGGCACATGTGGTATCTGATAAGGACAGCCTTCCTAAAGAATTAGAACATTTGCAATCCGTCTTCAGGGAGAATTGAAGGACAGCCTTCCTAAAGAATTAGAACATTTGCAATCCGTCTTCAGGGAGAATTGATATTCTACACGCCAAATCCGCACAGCTGTAACAAAGAAGAAATGTAAAGAGAAACAAGAAGGAGAAGACAAAGAGGTGGTCAGGTCCAGGGCGTTTCTTCCGTATGTGGGTAACCTCTCCTCTAAAATAGGAAGGATTTTAAAGAAGCATTATGTTAAAGTGATCTTCCGACCACCTACGAAAATATCGGCTCTGCTTGGCTCTGTGAAGGACGATCTGGGTCTGAGGAAGGCGGGTACTTATAAGATCTCTTGTCAATGTGGCAAATCCTACATTGGCCAAACTACTCGCACAGTACGGGAAAGATGCGTGGAGCATGAGCGCCACACACGTCTACTACAGCTCAACAAATCAGCCATAGCAGAACACTGTATTTCGACGGGACACTCCATGGATTATTGTGGAACAAAAATTTTAGCGACAACTAGATCTTTTTTGGAATCCATTATCAAGGAGTCCGTGGAGATACGATTGGCAGAAGATCGTATTAATCGAGACGGCGGCTTTCAGATGGATAAAGCATGGGATCCTGTAATTTCTTTAATCGCTTCACAGAGACATGGGTCTGCATCTAGTGCGAAGGCTGACGAAAATTGATTTTACACTTTCGACTACCGCACCTCAGCTACGCGAAGGCGCTTTACGACAGATAGCGCAAATGTAGGTACACCACTACGCATGCGCGGCCCGCTTCTGCTGCAGAGCGCGCCAAATTAGATAGGGGGCGCGGTATTCACTGCGCAGGCGCCGCCGCGCAAATTTTCGGTATATATAGAACGACGCGCACCAGTACTCTTCAGTCTCGTACTCACCTGAAGATGGCTGCATGTTTGTTAGCCGAAATATGGTGGACCAAAAGTTTTATTACTTATAAAATTTGCTGTACGTGGACTTATCATTGTAAAAACCAATGACCCATTGATTTTCAGATCTAACAATCTATTTATCCTTTTACATTGTTCCATCTTATTTTGTGTGGTAAGATTCAAAGCAGTTGTGACAAAGGGTAATTTTACATTTTGTACAAAATGTCAGTGGTCTGCTTTGCCCGCAAACTGACAGTGTCTTTTTGAATTATGTTTTGACATAAAGTGGTCCTTTCTGTCATATTTCACATCATAGAGTGTTGTTCTTGTTGTTGATAAGGGATTTCCCACTCTGTGATTGGTATCCATTTTGAGATACTGGATAGCAAGACACTGCCGGAACTCCAATAAATCCAGAAATCTTGCTCCATGCACGATGTGATACATGATCCAGCTGTTTACAACAGTCATATCAATTATTCTTGTAAAGAAAGCTCAGTACCATTTCTTGCTGCATAAAGAAGTGGCATATTACCCAACAAGCTATTCACAATGGGCTACTCCTCTCATATTTATATTGTAATTCTTTACAAGCTGTGGCTGTTGAATGTTAGTTTTCTGCTTAGCTATTCTATTCAACTATTTGCAGTAGTAAATGGTTCCACAGTATCAAAATTGGTGCCAGTAAAGAAATATTTATTATCATTCCATTTGACAAACAGGATTCCAATACGTATATCGAATGCAAAGTCGTAAGTGCCATAAGGCAATTTTTTCAATTGCTTCCGGGTTGGGGATTTTCTCTCCCCGGGGACTGGGTGTTTATGTCCTCATTATTTCATCATCATCATCATCATTTGTGAGAGTGGCTAGATTGGACTGTATAAAGAAATTGGGCTGTGTAAAAATTGGGACTTTGTATGGGCGCTGATGACTGCGCAGTTGAGTGCCCCACAAACCAAACATCACCACCATTTCAATTCCTTTGTTTCTTGAAGAGGGCAATTTTCAGTTCTGTTTTCTCGCACTGTACCTGCT